>NC_047032.1:19485641-19785641 GCF_902652985.1 Pecten maximus | reverse complement strand
GGTGAACAATTAACCGCGCTACCGCGGACGCGTGGTTACAATACTACGGAATATGGTGACGCTCAACGTGCAGTTCTGACGTCATTTCTAGAGCTGCTAGGAGCTTCGGATCTTTTTGGGCACCTCCAGTGGGATGTGATCAACAGGAAAACGTATGATTTCGGCAAAACTTCCATCGGTGAACAATTAACCGCGCTACCGCGGACGCGTGGTTACAATACTACGGAATATGGTGACGCTCAACGTGCAGTTCTGACGTCATTTCTAGAGCTGCTAGGAGCTTCGGATCTTTTTGGGCACCTCCAGTGGGATGTGATCAACAGGAAAACGTTATGATTTCGGCAAAACTTCCATCGGTGAACAATTAACCGCGCTACCGCGGACGCGTGGTTACAATACTACGGAATATGGTGACGCTCAACGTGCAGTTCTGACGTCATTTCTAGAGCTGCTAGGAGCTTCGGATCTTTTTGGGCACCTCCAGTGGGATGTGATCAACAGGAAAACGTTATGATTTCGGCAAAACTTCCATCGGTGAACAATTAACCGCGCTACCGCGGACGCGTGGTTACAATACTACGGAATATGGTGACGCTCAACGTGCAGTTCTGACGTCATTTCTAGAGCTGCTAGGAGCTTCGGATCTTTTTGGGCACCTCCAGTGGGATGTGATCAACAGGAAAACGTTATGATTTCGGCAAAACTTCCATCGGTGAACAATTAACCGCGCTACCGCGGACGCGTGGTTACAATACTACGGAATATGGTGACGCTCAACGTGCAGTTCTGACGTCATTTCTAGAGCTGCTAGGAGCTTCGGATCTTTTTGGGCACCTCCAGTGGGATGTGATCAACAGGAAAACGTATGATTTCGGCAAAACTTCCATCGGTGAACAATTAACCGCGCTACCGCGGACGCGTGGTTACAATACTACGGAATATGGTGACGCTCAACGTGCAGTTCTGACGTCATTTCTAGAGCTGCTAGGAGCTTCGGATCTTTTTGGGCACCTCCAGTGGGATGTGATCAACAGGAAAACGTTATGATTTCGGCAAAACTTCCATCGGTGAACAATTAACCGCGCTACCGCGGACGCGTGGTTACAATACTACGGAATATGGTGACGCTCAACGTGCAGTTCTGACGTCATTTCTAGAGCTGCTAGGAGCTTCGGATCTTTTTGGGCACCTCCAGTGGGATGTGATCAACAGGAAAACGTTATGATTTCGGCAAAACTTCCATCGGTGAACAATTAACCGCGCTACCGCGGACGCGTGGTTACAATACTACGGAATATGGTGACGCTCAACGTGCAGTTCTGACGTCATTTCTAGAGCTGCTAGGAGCTTCGGATCTTTTTGGGCACCTCCAGTGGGATGTGATCAACAGGAAAACGTTATGATTTCGGCAAAACTTCCATCGGTGAACAATTAACCGCGCTACCGCGGACGCGTGGTTACAATACTACGGAATATGGTGACGCTCAACGTGCAGTTCTGACGTCATTTCTAGAGCTGCTAGGAGCTTCGGATCTTTTTGGGCACCTCCAGTGGGATGTGATCAACAGGAAAACGTTATGATTTCGGCAAAACTTCCATCGGTGAACAATTAACCGCGCTACCGCGGACGCGTGGTTACAATACTACGGAATATGGTGACGCTCAACGTGCAGTTCTGACGTCATTTCTAGAGCTGCTAGGAGCTTCGGATCTTTTTGGGCACCTCCAGTGGGATGTGATCAACAGGAAAACGTTATGATTTCGGCAAAACTTCCATCGGTGAACAATTAACCGCGCTACCGCGGACGCGTGGTTACAATACTACGGAATATGGTGACGCTCAACGTGCAGTTCTGACGTCATTTCTAGAGCTGCTAGGAGCTTCGGATCTTTTTGGGCACCTCCAGTGGGATGTGATCAACAGGAAAACGTATGATTTCGGCAAAACTTCCATCGGTGAACAATTAACCGCGCTACCGCGGACGCGTGGTTACAATACTACGGAATATGGTGACGCTCAACGTGCAGTTCTGACGTCATTTCTAGAGCTGCTAGGAGCTTCGGATCTTTTTGGGCACCTCCAGTGGGATGTGATCAACAGGAAAACGTTATGATTTCGGCAAAACTTCCATCGGTGAACAATTAACCGCGCTACCGCGGACGCGTGGTTACAATACTACGGAATATGGTGACGCTCAACGTGCAGTTCTGACGTCATTTCTAGAGCTGCTAGGAGCTTCGGATCTTTTTGGGCACCTCCAGTGGGATGTGATCAACAGGAAAACGTTATGATTTCGGCAAAACTTCCATCGGTGAACAATTAACCGCGCTACCGCGGACGCGTGGTTACAATACTACGGAATATGGTGACGCTCAACGTGCAGTTCTGACGTCATTTCTAGAGCTGCTAGGAGCTTCGGATCTTTTTGGGCACCTCCAGTGGGATGTGATCAACAGGAAAACGTATGATTTCGGCAAAACTTCCATCGGTGAACAATTAACCGCGCTACCGCGGACGCGTGGTTACAATACTACGGAATATGGTGACGCTCAACGTGCAGTTCTGACGTCATTTCTAGAGCTGCTAGGAGCTTCGGATCTTTTTGGGCACCTCCAGTGGGATGTGATCAACAGGAAAACGTTATGATTTCGGCAAAACTTCCATCGGTGAACAATTAACCGCGCTACCGCGGACGCGTGGTTACAATACTACGGAATATGGTGACGCTCAACGTGCAGTTCTGACGTCATTTCTAGAGCTGCTAGGAGCTTCGGATCTTTTTGGGCACCTCCAGTGGGATGTGATCAACAGGAAAACGTTATGATTTCGGCAAAACTTCCATCGGTGAACAATTAACCGCGCTACCGCGGACGCGTGGTTACAATACTACGGAATATGGTGACGCTCAACGTGCAGTTCTGACGTCATTTCTAGAGCTGCTAGGAGCTTCGGATCTTTTTGGGCACCTCCAGTGGGATGTGATCAACAGGAAAACGTTATGATTTCGGCAAAACTTCCATCGGTGAACAATTAACCGCGCTACCGCGGACGCGTGGTTACAATACTACGGAATATGGTGACGCTCAACGTGCAGTTCTGACGTCATTTCTAGAGCTGCTAGGAGCTTCGGATCTTTTTGGGCACCTCCAGTGGGATGTGATCAACAGGAAAACGTATGATTTCGGCAAAACTTCCATCGGTGAACAATTAACCGCGCTACCGCGGACGCGTGGTTACAATACTACGGAATATGGTGACGCTCAACGTGCAGTTCTGACGTCATTTCTAGAGCTGCTAGGAGCTTCGGATCTTTTTGGGCACCTCCAGTGGGATGTGATCAACAGGAAAACGTTATGATTTCGGCAAAACTTCCATCGGTGAACAATTAACCGCGCTACCGCGGACGCGTGGTTACAATACTACGGAATATGGTGACGCTCAACGTGCAGTTCTGACGTCATTTCTAGAGCTGCTAGGAGCTTCGGATCTTTTTGGGCACCTCCAGTGGGATGTGATCAACAGGAAAACGTTATGATTTCGGCAAAACTTCCATCGGTGAACAATTAACCGCGCTACCGCGGACGCGTGGTTACAATACTACGGAATATGGTGACGCTCAACGTGCAGTTCTGACGTCATTTCTAGAGCTGCTAGGAGGTTCGGATCTTTTTGGGCACCTCCAGTGGGATGTGATCAACAGGAAAACCTGCTCATTCCGGCAAAACTTCCATCGGCTGAACAATTAACCGCGCGTCCGCGGTAGCGTGGTTACAATACTACGGAATATGGTGACGCTCAACGTGCAGTTCTGACGTCATTTCTAGAGCTGCTAGGAGGTTCGGATCTTTTTGGCACCTCCAGTGGGATTTGATAACAGGAAAACTTGCTTATTCCGGCAAAACTTCCATCGGTGAACAATTAACGGCGCGTCCGCGGTTAGGTTGTTACAATACTACGGAATATGGTGACGCTCACCGTGCAGTTCTGCGTCATTTCTAGAGCTGCTAGGAGGTTCAGATCTTTTCGGCACCTCCAGTGGGATTTGATCAACAGGAAAACTTGCTCATTCCGGCAAAACTTCCATCGGTGAACAATTAACCGCGCGCCCGCGGTAGCATGATTAACAATACTACGGAATATGGTGACGCTCACCGTGCAGTTCTGACGTCATTTCTAGAGCTGCTAGGAGGTTCGGATCTTTTGGGCACCTCCAGTGGGATGTGATAAAAAGGAAAACCTGCTCATTCCGGCAAAACTTCCATCGGTGAACAATTAACCGCGCGTCCGCGGTAGCGTTGTTAAAATACTACGGAATATGGTGACGCTCACCGTGCATTTCTGACGTCATTTCTAGGGCTGCTAGGAGGTTCAGATCTTTTTGGACACCTCCAGTGGGATTTGATGAACAGGAAAACCTGCTCATTCCGGCAAAACTTCCATCGGTGAACAATTAACCGCGCGTCCGCGGTAGCTTGGTTGCAATACTACGAATATGGTGACGCTTACCGTGCAGTTCTGACGTCATTTCTAGAGCTGCTAGGACGTTCAGATCTTTTTGGCCACCTCCAGTGGGATTTTGAACAACAGCAAAAACCTGCTAATTCCGGCAAAACTTCCATCGGTGAAAAATTAACCGCGCGTCCTCGGTATCGTGGTTACAATACTACGGAATATGGTGACGCTCAAAATGTAGTTCTGACGTCATTTCTATAGCTGCTAGGAGGTTCGGATCATTTTGGACACCTCCAGTGGGATTTGATGAACAGGAAAACTTGCTCATTCCGGCAAAACTTCTATAGCTGAACAATTAACCGCGCGTCCGCGGTAGCGTGGTTGCAATACTTCGGAATATGGTGACGCTCACCGTGCTGTTCTGACGTCATTTCTAGAGCTGCTAGGAGGTTCGGATCTTTTTAGCCTTCAAGTGGGATTTGATAAGCAGGAAAACCTGCTCATTCCGGCAAAACTTCTTCGTTGATAATTAACCGGGCGTCCTCGGTAGCGTGTTACAATACTATGGAATATGGTCACGCTCACCGTGCAGTTCTAACGTCATTTCTAGACGCTGCCAGGAGGTTCGGATCTTTTTCGGCACCTCCAGTTTGATGTGATCAACAGAAAAACCTGCTCATTCCGGCAAAACTTCCATTGGTGAACAATTAACTTCGCGTCCGCGATAGCGTGGTTGCAATACTACGGAATATGGTGACGTTCAACGTGCAGTTCTAACGTCATTTCTAGAGATGCTAGGAGGTTCGGATCTTTTTGGGCACCTCCAGTGGGATGTGATCAACAGGAAAACCTGCTCATTCCGGCAAAACTTCCATCGGTGAACAATTAACCGCGCGTCCGCGGTAGCGTGGTTACAATACTACGGAATATGGTGACGCTCACCGTGCAGTTCTGACGTCATTTCTAGAGCTGCTAGGAGGTTCAGATCTTTTTGGCACCTCCAGTGGGATTTTGATCAACAGGAAAACCTGCTCATTCCGGCAAAACTTCCATCGGTGAACAATTAACCGCGCGTCCGCGGTAGCTTGGTTGCAATACTACGGAATATGGTGACGTCTCACCGTGCAGTTCTGACGTCATTTCTAGAGCTGCTAGGACGTTCAGATCTTTTTGGCACCTCCAGTGGGATTTTGATCAACAGGAAAACCTGCTCATTTCCGGCAAAACTTCCATCGGTGAACAATTAACCGCGCGTCCTCGGTATCGTGGTTACAATACTACGGAATATGGTGACGCTCAAAATGTAGTTCTGACGTCATTTCTATAGCTGCTAGGAGGTTCGGATCATTTTGGACACCTCCAGTGGGATTTGATGAACAGGAAAACTTGCTCATTCCGGCAAAACTTCCATAGCTGAACAATTAACCGCGCGTCCGCGGTAGCGTGGTTGCAATACTTCGGAATATGGTGACGCTCACCGTGCTGTTCTGACGTCATTTCTAGAGCTGCTAGGAGGTTCGGATCTTTTTTAGCCCTTCAAGTGGGATTTGATAAGCAGGAAAACCTGCTCATTCCGGCAAAACTTTCTTCAGTGAATAATTAACCGGGCGTCCTCGGTAGCGTGGTTACAATACTATGGAATATGGTCACGCTCACCGTGCAGTTCTAACGTCATTTCTAGAGCTGCCAGGAGGTTCGGATCTTTTTCGGCACCTCCAGTTTGATGTGATCAACAGAAAAACCTGCTCATTCCGGCAAAACTTCCATTGGTGAACAATTAACTTCGCGTCCGCGATAGCGTGGTTGCAATACTACGGAATATGGTGACGCTCACCGTGCAGTTCTAACGTCATTTCTAGAGCTGCTAGGAGGTTCGGATCTTTTTGGGCACCTCCAGTGGGATGTGATCAACAGGAAAACCTGCTCATTCCGGCAAAACTTCCATAGGTGAACAATTAACCGGGCATCCTCGGTAGCGTGGTTACAATACTACGGAATATGGTGACGCTCACCGTGCAGTTCTGACGTCATTTCTAGAGCTGCTAGGACGTTCAGATCTTTTTGGCCACCTCCAGTGGGATTTTGATCAACAGGAAAACCTGCTCATTCCGGCAAAACTTCCATCGGTGAACAATTAACCGCGCGTCCTCGGTATCGTGGTTACAATACTACGGAATATGGTGACGCTCACCGTGCAGTTCTGGCGTCATTTCTAGAGCTGCTAGGAGGTTCGGATCTTTTTGGGCACCTCCAGTGGGATTTGATCAACAGGAAAACGTGCTCATTTCGGCAAAACTTCCATCGGTGAACAATTAACCGCGCGTCCGCGGTAGCGTTGTTAAAATACTACGGAATATGGTGACGCTCACCGTGCTTTTCTGACGTCATTTCTATAGCTGCTAGGAGGTTCGGATCTTTTTGGACACCTCCAGTGGGATTTGATGAACAGGAAAACCTGCTCATTCCGGCAAAACTTCCATAGCTGAACAATTAACCGCGCGTCCGCGGTAGCGTGGTTTGCAATACTTCGGAATATGGTGACGCTCACCGTGCTGTTCTGACGTCATTTCTAGAGCTGCTAGGAGGTTCGGATCTTTTTTAGCCCTTCAAGTGGGATTTGATCAACAGGAAAACCTGCTCATTCCGGCAAAACTTCCATCGCTGAACAATTAACCGCGCGTCCGCGGTAGCGTGGTTACAATACAACGGAATATGGTGACGCTCACCGTGCAGTTCTGACGTCATTTCTAGAGCTGCTAGGAGGTTCGGATCTTTTTGGGCACCTCCAGTGGGATTTGATCAACAGGAAAACTTGCTTATTCCGGCAAAACTTCCATCGGTGAACAATTAACCGCACGTCCGCGGTAGTGTTGTTAAAATACTACGGAATATGGTGACGCTCACCGTGCAGTTCTGGCGTCATTTCTAGAGCTGCTAGGAGGTTCAGATCTTTTTCGGCACCTCCAGTGGGATTTGATCAACAGGAAAACTTGCTCATTCCGGCAAAACTTCCATCGGTGAACAATTAACCGCGCGCCCGCGGTAGCATGATTAACAATACTACGGAATATGGTGACGCTCACCGTGCAGTTCTGACGTCATTTCTAGAGTTGCTAGGAGGTTCGGATCTTTTTGGGCACCTCCAGTGGGATGTGATAAAAAGGAAAACCTGCTCATTCCGGCAAAACTTCCATCGGTGAACAATTAACCGCGCGTCCGCGGTAGCGTTGTTAAAATACTACGGAATATGGTGACGCTCACCGTGCATTTCTGACGTCATTTCTAGGGCTGCTAGGAGGTTCAGATCTTTTTGGACACCTCCAGTGGGATTTGATGAACAGGAAAACCTGCTCATTCCGGCAAAACTTCCATCGGTGAACAATTAACCGCGCGTCCGCGGTAGCGTGGTTGCAATACTACGGAATATGGTGACGCTCACCGTGCTGTTCTGACGTCATTTCTAGAGCTGCTAGGAGGTTCGGATCTTTTTGGCCACCTCCAGTGGATTTGATAAACAGGAAAACCTGCTCATTCCGGCAAAACTTCCATCGGTGAACAATTAACCGCGCGTCCTCGGTATCGTGGTTACAATACTACGGAATATGGTGACGCTCAACATGCTAGTTCTGACGTCATTTCTATAGCTGCTAGGAGGTTCGGATCTTTTTGGACACCTCCAAGTGGGATTTGATGAACAGGAAAACCTGCTCATTCCGGCAAAACTTCCATCGCTGAACAATTAACCGCGCGTCCGCGGTAGCGTGGTTAGCAATACTTCGGAATATGGTGACGCTCACCGTGCATGTTCTGACGTCATTTCTAGAGCTGCTAGGAGGTTCGGATCTTTTTGGAGCACCTCCAGTGGGATTTGATGAACAGGAAAACCTGCTCATTCCGGCAAAACTTCCATCGTGAACAATTAACCGCGCGTCCGCGGTAGCGTGGTTACAATACACGGAATATGGTGACGCTCACCGTGCAGTTCTGACGTCATTTCTAGAGCTGCTAGGAGGTTCGGATCTTTTTGGGCACCTCCAGTGGGATTTGATCAACAGGAAAACTTGCTCATTCCGGCAAAACTTCCATCGGTGAACAATTAACCGCGCGTCCGCGGTAGGGTTGTTAATATATTACGGAATATGGTGACGCTCACCGTGCGTTTCTGACGTCATTTCTATAGCTGCTAGGAGGTTCAGATCTTTTTGGGCACCTCCAGTGGGATTTTGATCAACAGGAAAACCTGCTCATTCCGGCAAAACTTCCATCGGTGAACAATTAACCGCGCGTCCGCGGTAGCGTTGTTAAAATACTACGGAATATGGTGACGCTCACCGTGCAGTTCTGACGTCATTTCTAGAGCTGCTAGGAGGTTCGGATCTTTTTGGACACCTCCAGTGGGATTTGATGAACAGGAAAACCTGCTCATTCCGGCAAAACTTCCATCGCTGAACAATTAACCGCGCGTCCGCGGTAGCGTGGTTACAATACTACGGAATATGGTGACGCTCACCGTGCAGTTCTGACGTCATTTCTAGAGCTGCTAGGAGGTTCGGATCTTTTTGGGCACCTCCAGTGGGATTTTGATCAACAGGAAAACCTGCTCATTCCGGCAAAACTTCCATCGGTGAACAATTAACCGCGCGTCCGCGGTAGCGTGGTTAACAATACTACGGAATATGGTGACGCTCACCGTGCTTTTCTGACGTCATTTCTATAGCTGCTAGGAGGTTCGGATCTTTTTGGACACCTCCAGTGGGATTTGATCAACAGGAAAACCTGCTCATTCCGGCAAAACTTCCATCGGTGAACAATTAACCGCGCGTCCGCGGTAGCGTTGTTAAAATACTACGGAATATGGTGACGCTCACCGTGCATTTCTGACGTCATTTCTAGAGCTGCTAGGAGGTTCGGATCTTTTTGGACACCTCCAGTGGGATTTGATGAACAGGAAAACCTGCTCATTCCGGCAAAACTTCCATCGCTGAACAATTAACCGCGCGTCCGCGGTAGCGTGGTTGCAATACTACGGAATATGGTGACGCTCACCGTGCAGTTCTGACGTCATTTCTAGAGCTGCTAGGAGGTTCGGATCTTTTTGGACACCTCCAGTGGGATTTTGATCAACAGGAAAACCTGCTCATTCCGGCAAAACTTCCATCGGTGAACAATTAACCGCGCGTCCGCGGTAGCGTGGTTACAATACTACGGAATATGGTGACGCTCACCGTGCAGTTCTGACGTCATTTCTAGAGCTGCTAGGAGGTTCGGATCTTTTTGGGCACCTCCAGTGGGATTTGATCAACAGGAAAACCTGCTCATTCCGGCAAAACTTCCATCGGTGAACAATTAACCGCGCGTCCGCGGTAGCGTTGTTAAAATACTACGGAATATGGTGACGCTCACCGTGTTTTTCTGACGTCATTTCTAGAGCTGCTAGGAGGTTCGGATCTTTTTGGACACCTCCAGTGGGATTTGATGAACAGGAAAACCTGCTCATTCCGGCAAAACTTCCATCGGTGAACAATTAACCGCGCGTCCGCGGTAGCGTGGTTACAATACTACGGAATATGGTGACGCTCACCGTGCTGTTCTGACGTCATTTCTAGAGCTGCTAGGAGGTTCGGATCTTTTTGGACACCTCCAGTGGGATTTGATCAACAGGAAAACCTGCTCATTCCGGCAAAACTTCCATCGGTGAACAATTAACCGCGCGTCCGCGGTAGCGTGGTTACAATACTACGGAATATGGTGACGCTCACCGTGCAGTTCTGACGTCATTTCTAGAGCTTGCTAGGAGGTTCGGATCTTTTTGGGCACCTCCAGTGGGATGTGATCAACAGGAAAACTGCTCATTCCGGCAAAAACTTCCATCGGTGAACAATTAACCGGGCGTCCGCGGTAGCGTGGTTACAATACTACGGAATATGGTGACGCTCACCGTGCAGTTCTGACGTCATTTCTAGAGCTGCTAGGAGGTTCAGATCTTTTTGGCCACCTCCAGTGGGATTTTGATCAACAGCAAAAACCTGCTCATTCCGGCAAAACTTCCATCGGTGAACAATTAACCGCGCGTCCGCGGTAGCGTGGTTAAAATACTACGGAATATGGTGACGCTCAACGTGCAGTTCTGACGTCATTTCTAGAGCTGCTAGGAGCTTCGGATCTTTTGGCACCTCCAGTGGGATTTGATCAACAGGAAAACCTGCTCATTCCGGCAAAACTTCCATCGGTGAACAATTAACCGCGCGTCCGCGGTAGCGTGGTTACAATACTACGGAATATGGTGACGCTCACCGTGCAGTTCTGACGTCATTTCTAGAGCTGCTAGGAGGTTCGATCTTTTTGGGCACCTCCAGTGGGATTTGATCAACAGGAAAACCTGCTCATTCCGGCAAAACTTCCATCGGTGAACAATTAACCGCGCGTCCGCGGTAGCGTGGTTACAATACTACGGAATATGGTGACGCTCACCGTGCTTTTCTGACGTCATTTCTAGAGCTGCTAGGAGGTTCGGATCTTTTTGGACACCTCCAGTGGGATTTGATGAACAGGAAAACCTGCTCATTCCGGCAAAACTTCCATAGCTGAACAATTTACCACGCGTCCGCGGTAGCGTGGTTGCAATACTTCGGAATATGGTGACGCTCACCGTGCTGTTCTGACGTCATTTCTAGAGCTGCTAGGAGGTTCGGATCTTTTTTAGCCCTTCAAGTGGGATTTGATAACAGGAAAACCTGCTCATTCCGGCAAAACTTCCATCGGTGAACAATTAACCGCGCGTCCGCGGTAGCGTGGTTACAATACAACGGAATATGGTGACGCTCACCGTGCAGTTCTGACGTCATTTCTAGAGCTGCTAGGAGGTTCGGATCTTTTTGGGCACCTCCAGTGGGATTTGATCAACAGGAAAACTTGCTCATTCCGGCAAAACTTCCATCGGTGAACAATTAACCGCGCGTCCCGCGGTAGCATGATTACAATACTACGGAATATGGTGACGCTCACCGTGCAGTTCTGACGTCATTTCTAGAGCTGCTAGGAGGTTCGGATCTTTTTGGGCACCTCCAGTGGGATGTGATCAACAGGAAAACCTGCTCATTCCGGCAAAACTTCCATCGGTGAACAATTAACCGCGCGTCCGCGGTAGCGTGGTTACAATACTACGGAATATGGTGACGCTCACCGTGCATTTTCTGACGTCATTTCTAGAGCTGCTAGGAGGTTCAGATCTTTTTGGACACCTCCAGTGGGATTTGATGAACAGGAAAACCTGCTCATTCCGGCAAAACTTCCATCGGTGAACAATTAACCGCGCGTCCGCGGTAGCGTGGTTACAATACTTCGGAATATGGTGACGCTCACCGTGCTGTTCTGACGTCATTTCTAGAGCTGCTAGGAGGTTCGAATCTTTTTGGGCACCTCCAGTGGGATTTGATCAACAGGAAAACCTGCTCATTCCGGCAAAACTTCCATCGGTGAACAATTAACCGCGCGTCCGCGGTAGCGTGGTTACAATACTACGGAATATGGTGATGCTCACCGTGCTGTTCTGACGTCATTTCTAGAGCTGCTAGGAGGTTCGGATCTTTTTGGGCACCTCCAGTGGGATTTGATCAACAGGAAAACCTGCTCATTCCGGCAAAACTTCCATCGGTGAACAATTAACCGGGCGTCCTCGGTAGCGTGGTTACAATACTACGGAATATGGTGACGCTCACCGTGCAGTTCTGGCGTCATTTCTAGAGCTGCTAGGACGTTCAGATCTTTTTTGGCCACCTCCAGTGGGATTTGATCAACAGGAAAACCTGCTCATTCCGGCAAAACTTCCATCGGTGAACAATTAACCGCGCGTCCGCGGTAGCGTGGTTACAATACTACGGAATATGGTGACGCTCAACGTGCAGTTCTGACGTCATTTCTAGAGCTGCTAGGAGGTTCGGATCTTTTGGGCACCTCCAGTGGGATTTGATGAACAGGAAAACCTGCTCATTCCGGCAAAACTTCCATCGGTGAACAATTAACCGCGCGTCCGCGGTAGCGTGGTTACAATTCTACGGAATATGGTGACGCTCACCGTGCAGTTCTGACGTCATTTCTAGAGCTGCTAGGAGGTTCGGATCTTTTTTAGGCCTTCAAGTAGGATTTGATGAACAGGAAAACCTGCTCATTCCGGCAAAACTTTCCATCGGTGAACAATTAACCGCGCGTCCGCGGTAGCGTGGTTACAATACTACGGAATATGGTGACGCTCACCGTGCAGTTCTGACGTCATTTCTAGAGCTGCTTAGGAGGTTCGGATCTTTTTGGGCACCTCCAGTGGGATTTGATCAACAGGAAAACCTGCTCATTCCGGCAAAACTTCCATCGGTGAACAATTAACCGCGCGTCCGCGGTAGCGTTGTTACAATACTACGGAATATGGTGACGCTCACCGTGCTTTTCTGACGTCATTTCTAGAGCTGCTAGGAGGTTCGGATCTTTTTGGGCACCTCCAGTGGGATGTGATCAACAGGAAAACCTGCTCATTCCGGCAAAACTTCCATCGGTGAACAATTAACCGCGCGTCCGCGTTAGCGTGGTTACAATACTACGGAATATGGTGACGCTCACCGTGCAGTTCTGACGTCATTTCTAGAGCTGCTAGGAGGTTCAGATCTTTTTGGGCACCTCCAGTGGGATGTGATCAACAGGAAAACCTTCGCATTCCGGCAAAACTTCCATCGGTGAACAATTAACCGCGCGTCCGACGGTAGCGTGTTACAATACTACGGAATATGGTGACGCTCACCGTGCATGTTCTGACGTCATTTCTAGAGCGCTAGGAGGTTCGGACTTTTTTTTTGGGACCTCCCGTGGGTGGATCAAAAGGAAAAAATGCTCATTTCCCGGGAAAACTTCCCTCGGTGAACAATTAACCGCGCGTCCGCGGTAGCTTTTTTAAAATATACGGGTATGGGGCGTTCCCGTGCATTTTGACGTCATTTCTAGAGCGCTAGGGGTTCAGATTTTTTGGGCCCCAGTGGGATTGATGAAAAGGAAAACCCCGCTCTTCCCGGGAAAACTTCCCCGGTGAACAATTAACCCCGGGGTCCGCGGTAGCGTTTTGACAATTCTTCGGAATTGGTGGGCGCCACCGTGTGTTTTTGACTATTTTTAGAGCTGCTAGGGGTTCGAATCTTTTTTGGGACCTCCCGTGGGGATTTGATCAAAAAAATTTTTCCCCCCAAAACTTCCTGGGGAACTTAAACCCCCCGAAATTTTTTTTACAAATCTACGGTATTTGCTCCCTCTTTTTAGAAATTTCTGGTTGCTTTTTAATTTTTTTGGGCCCCCATTTATACCGCCCCTGCCACCCCCGGGAAAAAATTCACTTCTTTAACCCGCCCACTTACAATATCAATTTTCCCCACCTTTTGCTTGGCCATTCTAATCAGGAGTCGTCTTTTTTGGGACCCCCGTGGGATTTTCAACCAAAAACCCCGTCTTCCGGCAAAACCCCTTCCATCGGTTAAAAATTCCCGCTCCTTTTGCTTTCTTCCCCATTGGTACCTCCCCGCCTTCTAGTCCTTTAAATGCTAGGGGGTTTTTGGACTTTTTGGGGGCCCTCCATGGGTTTGTGAAACCAAAACCCTCTTTTCCCAAAATTTAGGAACCCAAAACCGCGCTCCCGGGTTTTTTTCTTGTTTTACCCTTTTCGGATTGGTGATCACCTTGCATTTGACTCCATTTCTAACTTGGATTCGGTTTTTTTGGCCTTCAAGTGGTTTGTGAACAAAAACCCCCTTCATTCCGGCAAATTTTTCCAAAAAATTTACCGCGCGTCCGCGGTAGCGTGGTTACAATACTAACGGAATATGGTGACGCTCACCGTGCAGTTCTGACGTCATTTCTAGAGTTGCTAGGAGGTTCGGATCTTTTTGGGCACCTCCAGTGGGATGTGATAAACAGGAAAACCTGCTCATTCCGGCAAAACTTCCATCGGTGAACAATTAACCGCGCGTCCGAGGTAGCATGATTACAATACTACGGAATATGGTGACGCTCACCGTGCAGTTCTGACGTCATTTCTAGAGTTGCTAGGAGGTTCGGATCTTTTTGGGCACCTCCAGTGGGATGTGATCAACAGGAAAACCTGCTCATTCCGGCAAAACTTCCATCGGTGAACAATTAACCGGGCGTCCTCGGTAGCGTGGTTACAATACTACGGAATATGGTGACGCTCACCGTGCAGTTTTGGCGTCATTTCTAGAGCTGCTAAGAGCTTCAGATCTTTTTGGCCACCTCCAGTGGGATTTTGATCAACAGGAAAACCTGCTCATTCCGGCAAAATCTTCCATCGGTGAACAATTAACCGCGCGTCCGCGGTAGCGTGGTTACAATACTACGGAATATGGTGACGCTCACCGTGCAGTTCTGGCGTCATTTCTAAAGCTGCTAGGAGGTTCGGATCTTTTTGGGCACCTCCAGTGGGATGTGATCAACAGGACAACCTGCTCATTACGGCAAAACTTCCATCGGTGAACAATTAACCGCGCGTCCGAAGTTGCGTGGTTACAATACTACGGAATATGGTGACGCTCATCGTGCAGTTCTGACGTCATTTCTAGAGATGGTAGGAGGTTCGAATCTTTTTGGGCCCCTCCAGTGGGATTTGATCAACAGGAAAACCTGCTCATTACGGCAAAACTTCCATCGGTGAACAATTAAACGCGCGTCTGCCGTAGCGTGGTTACAATACTACGGAGTATGGTGACGTTCACCGTGCAGTTCTGACGTCATTTCTAGAGCTGCTAAGAGATTCGGATCTTTTTGGGCACCTCCAGTGGGATGTAATCAACAGGAAACCTCATTCCGGCAAAACTTCCATCGGTGAACAATTAACCGCGCGTCCGCGGTAGCGTGGTTACAATACTACGGAATATGTTAACGCTCAGAATACAGTTCAGACGTCATTTCTATAGTAGCTAGGAGATTCGGATGTTTTTGGGCACCTCCAGTGGGATGTGATCAACAGAAAAACCTGCTCATTACGGCAAAACTTCCATCGGTGAACAATTAACCGCGCGTCCGAAGTTGCGTGGTTACAATACTACGGAATATGGTGACGCTCACCGTGCAGTTCTGACGTCATTTCTAGAGCTGCTAGGAGGTTCGGAATCTTTTGGGCCCCTCCAGTGGGATTTGATCAACAGGAAAACCTGCTCATTACGGCAAAACTTCCATCGGTGAACAATTAACCGCGCGTCTGCGGTAGCGTGGTTACAATACTACGGAATATGGTGACGCTCACCGTGCAGTTCTGACGTCATTTCTAGAGCTGCTAGGAGATTCGGATCTTTTTGGGCACCTCCAGTGGGATGTGATAAACAGGAAACCTTCTCATTCCGGCAAAACTTCCATCGGTGAACAATTAACCGCGCGTCCGCGGTAGCGTGGTTACAATACTACGGAATATGGTAACGCTCAGAATACAGTTCAGACGTCATTTCTATAGTAGCTAGGAGATTCGGATGTTTTTGGGCACCTCCAGTGGGATTCGATCAACAGGAAACCTTCTCATTCCGGCAAAACTTCCATCGGTGAACAATTAACCGCGCGTCCGCGGTAGCTAGGTTACAATACTACGGAATATGGTGACGCTCACCGTGCAGTTCTGACGTCATTTCTAGAGATGCTAGGAGGTTCGGATCATTTTGGGCACCTCCAGTGGAATGTTATAAACAGGAAAACCTGCTCATTCCGGCAAAACTTCCATCGGTAAACAATAAGCCGGGCGTCCGCGGTAGCGTGGTTACAATACTACTGAATATGGTGACGATCACCGTGCAGTTCTGACGTCATTTCTAGAGCTGCTAGGAGGTTCGGATGTTTTTGGGCACCTCCAGTGGGATGTGATCAACAGGAAAACCTGCTCATTCCGGCAAAACTTCCATCGGTGAATAATTAACCGCGCGTCCGCGGTAGCGTGGTTACAATACTACGGAATATGGTGACGCTCAACGTGCAGTTCTGACGTCATTTCTAGAGCTGCTAGGAGGTTCGGATCTTTTTGGGCACCTCCAGTGGGATGTGATCAACAGGAAAACCTGCTCATTCCGGCAAAACTTCCATCGGTGAACAATTAACCGCGCGTCCGCGGTAGCGTGGTTACAATACTACGGAATATGGTGACGCTCAACGTGCAGTTCTGACGTCATTTCTAGAGCTGCTAGGAGGTTCGGATCTTTTTGGGCACCTCCAGTGGGATGTGATCAACAGGAAAACCTGCTCAATTCCGGCAAAACTTCCATCGGTGAACAATTAACCACGCGTCCGCGGTAGCGTGGTTACAATACTACGGAATATGGTGACGCTCACCGTGCAGTTCTGACGTCATTTCTAGAGCTGCTAGGAGCTTCGGATCTTTTTGGGCACCTCCAGTGGGATGTGATCAACAGGAAAACCTTTATATTCCGGCAAAACTTCCATCGGTGAACAATTAACCGCGCTACCGCGGACGCGTGGTTACAATACTACGGAATATGGTGACGCTCAACGTGCAGTTCTGACGTCATTTCTAGAGCTGCTAGGAGCTTCGGATCTTTTTGGGCACCTCCAGTGGGATGTGATCAACAGGAAAACGTTATGATTTCGGCAAAACTTCCATCGGTGAACAATTAACCGCGCTACCGCGGACGCGTGGTTACAATACTACGGAATATGGTGACGCTCAACGTGCAGTTCTGACGTCATTTCTAGAGCTGCTAGGAGCTTCGGATCTTTTTGGGCACCTCCAGTGGGATGTGATCAACAGGAAAACGTATGATTTCGGCAAAACTTCCATCGGTGAACAATTAACCGCGCTACCGCGGACGCGTGGTTACAATACTACGGAATATGGTGACGCTCAACGTGCAGTTCTGACGTCATTTCTAGAGCTGCTAGGAGCTTCGGATCTTTTTGGGCACCTCCAGTGGGATGTGATCAACAGGAAAACGTTATGATTTCGGCAAAACTTCCATCGGTGAACAATTAACCGCGCTACCGCGGACGCGTGGTTACAATACTACGGAATATGGTGACGCTCAACGTGCAGTTCTGGCGTCATTTCTAGAGCTGCTAGGAGCTTCAGGATCTTTTTGGGCACCTCCAGTGGGATGTGATCAACAGGAAAAACGTTATGATTTCCGGCAAAACTTCCATCGGTGAACAATTAACCGCGCTACCGCGGACGCGTGGTTACAATACTACGGAATATGGTGACGCTCAACGTGCAGTTCTGACGTCATTTCTAGAGCTGCTAGGAGCTTCGGATCTTTTTGGGCACCTCCAGTGGGATGTGATCAACAGGAAAACGTTATGATTTCGGCAAAACTTCCATCGGTGAACAATTAACCGCGCTACCGCGGACGCGTGGTTACAATACTACGGAATATGGTGACGCTCACCGTGCAGTTCTGACGTCATTTCTAGAGCTGCTAGGAGCTTCGGATCTTTTTGGGCACCTCCAGTGGGATGTGATCAACAGGAAAACGTAATGATTTCGGCAAAACTTCCATCGGTGAACAATTAACCGCGCTACCGCGGACGCGTGGTTACAATACTACGGAATATGGTGACGCTCACCGTGCAGTTCTGACGTCATTTCTAGAGCTGCTAGGAGCTTCGGATCTTTTTGGGCACCTCCAGTGGGATGTGATCAACAGGAAAACGTTATGATTTCGGCAAAACTTCCATCGGTGAACAATTAACCGCGCTACCGCGGAGCGTGGTTACAATACTACGGAATATGGTGACGCTCAACGTGCAGTTCTGACGTCATTTCTAGAGCTGCTAGGAGCTTCGGATCTTTTGGGCACCTCCAGTGGGATGTGATCAACAGGAAAACGTTATGATTTCGGCAAAACTTCCATCGGTGAACAATTAACCGCGCTACCGCGGACGCGTGGTTACAATACTACGGAATATGGTGACGCTCAACGTGCAGTTTTGGCGTCATTTCTAGAGCTGCTAGGAGGTTCAGATCTTTTTGGGCACCTCCAGTGGGATGTGATCAACAGGAAAACCTGCTCATTCCGGCAAAACTTCCATCAGTGAATAATTAACCGCGCGTCCGCGGTAGCGGTGTTAAATTACTACGGAATATGGTGACGCTCATCGTGCTTTTCTGACGTCATTTCTAGAGCTGCTAGGAGGTTCGGATCTTTTTGGGCACCTCCAGTGGGATGTGATCAACAGGAAAACCTGCTCATTCTGGCAAAACTTCCATCGCTGAACAATTAACCGCGCGCCCGCGGTAGCATGATTACATGTACAATACCACAGAATATGGTGACGCTCACCGTGCAGTTCTGACGTCATTTCTAGAGTTGCTAGGAGGTTCGGATCTTTTTGGGCACCTCCTGTGGGATGTGATCAACAGGAAAACCTGCTCATTCCGGGAAAACTTCCATTGGTGAACAATAAACGGCGCGTCTGCGGTAATGTGGTTACAATACTACGGAATATGGTGACGCTCACCGTGCAGTTATAACGTCAATTCTAGAGTTGCTAGGAGGTTCGGATCTTTTTGGGCACCTCCTGTGGGATGTGATCAACAGGAAAACCTGCTCATTCCGGCAAAACTTCCATCGGTGAACAATTAACCGCGCGTCCGCAGTAGCGTGGTTACAATACTACGGAATATGGTGACGCTCACCGTGCAGTTCTGGCGTCATTTCTAGAGCTGCTAGGAGGTTCAGATCTTTTTAGACACCTCAAGTGGGATTTTGATCAACAGGAAAACCTGCTCATTCCGGCAAAACTTCCATCGGTGAACAATTAGCCGCGCGTCCGCGGTAACGTGGTTACAATACTACGGAATATGGTGACGCTCACCGTGCAGTTCTGACGTCATTTCTAGAGCTGCTAGGAGGTTCAGGTCTTTTTGGGACTCTCCAGTGGGATGTGATCAACAGGAAAACCTGCTCATTCCGGCAAAACTTCCATCGGTGAACAATTAACCGCGCGTCCGCGGTAACGTGGTTACAATACTACGGAATATGGTGACGCTCATCGTGCTGTTCTGACGTCATTTCTAGAGCTGCTAGGAGGTTCGGATCTTTTTGGGCACCTCCAGTGGGATTTGATAAACAGGAAAACCTGCTCATTCCAGCAAAACTTCCATCGGTGAACAATTAACCGCGCGTCCGCTGTAGAATGATTACAATACTACGGAATATGGTGACGCTCACCGTGCAGTTCTGACGTAATTTTTAAAGCTGCTAGGAGGTTCGGGTCTTTTTGGGACTCTCCAGTGGGATGTGATCAACAGGAAAACCTGCTCATTCCGGCAAAACTTCCATCGCGGAACAATTAACCGCGCGCCCGCGGTAGCATGATTAACAATACTACGGAATATGGTGACGCTCACCGTGCAGTTATGACGTCATTTCTAGAGTTGCTAGGAGGTTCGGATCTTTTTGGGCACCTCCAGTGGGATGTGATCAACAGGAAAACGTATGATTTCCGGCAAAACTTCCATCGGTGAACAATTAACCGCGCTACCGCGGACGCGTGGTTACAATACTACGGAATATGGTGACGCTCAACGTGCAGTTCTGACGTCATTTCTAGAGCTGCTAGGAGCTTCGGATCTTTTTGGACACCTCCAGTGGGATGTGATCAACAGGAAAACGTTATGATTTCGGCAAAACTTCCATCGGTGAACAATTAACCGCGCTACCGCGGACGCGTGGTTACAATACTACGGAATATGGTGACGCTCACCGTGCAGTTCTGACGTCATTTCTAGAGCTGCTAGGAGCTTCGGATCTTTTTGGCACCTCCAGTGGGATGTGATCAACAGGAAAACGTTATGATTCGGCAAAACTTCCATCGGTGAACAATTAACCGCGCTACCGCGGTACGCGTGGTTACAATACTACGGAATATGGTGACGCTCAACGTGCAGTTCTGACGTCATTTCTAGAGCTGCTAGGAGCTTCGGATCTTTTTGGGCACCTCCAGTGGGATGTGATCAACAGGAAAACGTTATGATTTCGGCAAAACTTCCATCGGTGAACAATTAACCGCGCTACCGCGGACGCGTGGTTACAATACTACGGAATATGGTGACGCTCAACGTGCAGTTCTGACGTCATTTCTAGAGCTGCTAGGAGCTTCGGATCTTTTTGGGCACCTCCAGTGGGATGTGATCAACAGGAAAACGTATGATTTCGGCAAAACTTCCATCGGTGAACAATTAACCGCGCTACCGCGGACGCGTGGTTACAATACTACGGAATATGGTGACGCTCAACGTGCAGTTCTGACGTCATTTCTAGAGCTGCTAGGAGCTTCGGATCTTTTTGGGCACCTCCAGTGGGATGTGATCAACAGGAAAACGTTATGATTTCGGCAAAACTTCCATCGGTGAACAATTAACCGCGCTACCGCGGACGCGTGGTTACAATACTACGGAATATGGTGACGCTCAACGTGCAGTTCTGACGTCATTTCTAGAATTGCTAGGGGTTCGGATCTTTTTGGCACCTCCAGTGGGATGTGATCAACAGGAAAACCTGCTCATTCCGGCAAAACTTCCATCGGTGAACAATGAACCGCGCGTCCGCGGTAGCGTGGTTACAATACTAAGGAATATGGTGACGCTCAACGTGCAGTTCTGGCGTCATTTCTAGAGCTGCTAGGAAGTTCGAATCTTTTTGGGCACCTCCAGTGGGATGTGATCAACAGGAAAACCTTTTTATTCCGGCAAAACTTCCATCGGTGAACAATTAACCGCGCGCCCGCGATAGCGTGGTTGCAATACTACGGAATATGGTGACGCTCACCGTGTAGTTCTGAGGTCATTTCTAGAGCTGCTAGGAGGTTCGGATCTTTTTGGGCACCTCCAGTGGGATGTAATAAACAGGAAACCTTCTCATTCCGGCAAAACTTCCATCGGTGAACAATTAACCGCGCGTCCGCGGTAGCGTGGTTACAATACTACGGAATATGGTAACGCTCAGAATACAGTTCAGACGTCATTTCTATAGTAGCTAGGAGATTCGGATGTTTTTGGGCCCCTCCAGTGGGATATGATCAACAGGAAAACCTCTTTATTCCGGCAAAACTTCCATCGGTGAACAATTAACCGCGGGTCCGAAGTTGCGTGGTTACAATACTACGGAATATGGTGACGCTCACCGTGCAGTTCTGGCGTCATGTTTAGAGCTGCTAGGAGGTTCGGGTCTATTTGGGACTCTCCAGTGGGATGTGATCAACAGGAAAACCTGCTCATTCCGGCAAAACTTCCATCGGTGAACAATTAACCGCGCGCCCGCGGTAGCATGATTAACAATACTACGGAATATGGTGACGCTCACCGTGCAGTTATGACGTCATTTCTAGAGTTGCTAGGAGGTTCGGATCTTTTGGGCACCTCCAGTGGGATGTGATCAACAGGAAAACCTGCTCATTCCGGCAAAACTTCCATCGGTGAACAATTAACCGCGCTACCGCGGACGCGTGGTTACAATACTACGGAATATGGTGACGCTCAACGTGCAGTTCTGACGTCATTTCTAGAGCTGCTAGGAGCTTCGGATCTTTTTGGGCACCTCCAGTGGGATGTGATCAACAGGAAAACGTTATGATTTCGGCAAAACTTCCATCGGTGAACAATTAACCGCGCTACCGCGGACGCGTGGTTACAATACTACGGAATATGGTGACGCTCAACGTGCAGTTCTGACGTCATTTCTAGAGCTGCTAGGAGCTTCGGATCTTTTTGGGCACCTCCAGTGGGATGTGATCAACAGGAAAACGTTATGATTTCGGCAAAACTTCCATCGGTGAACAATTAACCGCGCTACCGCGGACGCGTGGTTACAATACTACGGAATATGGTGACGCTCAACGTGCAGTTCTGACGTCATTTCTAGAGCTGCTAGGAGCTTCGGATCTTTTTGGGCACCTCCAGTGGGATGTGATCAACAGGAAAACGTTATGATTTCGGCAAAACTTCCATCGGTGAACAATTAACCGCGCTACCGCGGACGCGTGGTTACAATACTACGGAATATGGTGACGCTCAACGTGCAGTTCTGACGTCATTTCTAGAGCTGCTAGGAGCTTCGGATCTTTTTGGGCACCTCCAGTGGGATGTGATCAACAGGAAAACGTTATGATTTCGGCAAAACTTCCATCGGTGAACAATTAACCGCGCTACCGCGGACGCGTGGTTACAATACTACGGAATATGGTGACGCTCAACGTGCAGTTCTGACGTCATTTCTAGAGCTGCTAGGAGCTTCGGATCTTTTTGGGCACCTCCAGTGGGATGTGATCAACAGGAAAACGTTATGATTTCGGCAAAACTTCCATCGGTGAACAATTAACCGCGCTACCGCGGACGCGTGGTTACAATACTACGGAATATGGTGACGCTCAACGTGCAGTTCTGACGTCATTTCTAGAGCTGCTAGGAGCTTCGGATCTTTTTGGGCACCTCCAGTGGGATGTGATCAACAGGAAAACGTTATGATTTCGGCAAAACTTCCATCGGTGAACAATTAACCACGCTACCGCGGACGCGTGGTTACAATACTACGGAATATGGTGACGCTCAACGTGCAGTTCTGACGTCATTTCTAGAGCTGCTAGGAGCTTCGGATCTTTTTGGGCACCTCCAGTGGGATGTGATCAACAGGAAAACGTTATGATTTCGGCAAAACTTCCATCGGTGAACAATTAACCGCGCTACCGCGGACGCGTGGTTACAATACTACGGAATATGGTGACGCTCAACGTGCAGTTCTGACGTCATTTCTAGAGCTGCTAGGAGCTTCGGATCTTTTTGGGCACCTCCAGTGGGATGTGATCAACAGGAAAACGTTATGATTTCGGCAAAACTTCCATCGGTGAACAATTAACCGCGCTACCGCGGACGCGTGGTTACAATACTACGGAATATGGTGACGCTCAACGTGCAGTTCTGACGTCATTTCTAGAGCTGCTAGGAGCTTCGGATCTTTTTGGGCACCTCCAGTGGGATGTGATCAACAGGAAAACGTTATGATTTCGGCAAAATCTTCCATCGGTGAACAATAACGGCGCGTACCTGCGGTACTCGTGGTTACAATACTACGGAATATGGTGACGCTCAACGTGCAGTTCTGACGTCATTTCTAGAGCTGCTAGGAGCTTCGGATCTTTTTGGGCACCTCCAGTGGGATGTGATCAACAGGAAAACGTTATGATTCGGCAAAACTTCCATCGGTGAACAATTAACCACGCGTCCGCGGTAGCGTGGTTACAATACTACGGAATATGGTGACGCTCACCGTGCAGTTCTGACGTCATTTCTAGAGCTGCTAGGAGCTTCGGATCTTTTTGGACACCTCCAGTGGGATGTGATGAACAGGAAAACCTGCTCATTCCGGCAAAACTTCCATAGCTGAACAATTAACCGCGCGTCCGCGGAAGCGTTGTTACAATACTACGGAATTTGCTGACGCTCACCGTGCAGTTTTGACGTCATTTCTAGAACTGCTAGGAGGTTCGGATCTCTTTGGGCACCTCCAGTGGGATGTGATGAAAAAGGAAACCTGCTCATTCCGGCAAAAATTCCATCGGTGAAAATTAACCGCGCGTCCGCGGTAGCATGATTTCAATACTACGGAATATGGTGACGCTCACCGTGCAGTTCTGACGTCATTTCTGGAGTTGCTAGGAGGTTCGGATCTTTTTGGGCACCTCCAGTGGGATGTGATCAACAGGAAAACCTGCTCATTCCGGCAAAACTTCCATCGCTGAACAATTAACCGCGCGCCCGCGGTAGCATGATTACATGTACAATACCATGGAATATGGTGACGCTCACCGTGCAGTTCTGACGTCATTTCTAGAGTTGCTAGGAGGTTCGGATCTTTTTGGGCACCTCTTGTGGGATGTGATCAACAGGAAAACCAGCTCATTTCGGCAAAACTTCCATTGGTGAACAATTAACGGGCGTCCTCGGTAGCGTGGTTACAATACTACGGAATATGGTGACGCTCACCGTGCAGTTCTAACGTCATTTCTAGAGCTGCTAGGAGGTTCGGATCTTTTTGGGCACCTCCAGTGGGATGTGATCAACAGGAAAACCTGCTCATTCCGGCAAAATCTTCCATCGGTGAACAATAAACGGCGCGTCTGCGGTAATGTGGTTACAATACTACGGAATATGGTGACGCTCACCGTGCAGTTCTAACGTCATTTTTAGAGTTGCTAGGAGGTTCAGATCTTTTTGGGCACCTCCCGTGGGATGTGATCAAGAGGAAAACCTGCTCATTCCGGTAAAACTTCCATCGGTGAACAATTAACCGCGCGTCCGCGGCAGCGTGGTTACAATACTGCGGAATATGTTGACGCTCACCGTGCTTTTCTGACGTCATTTCTGAGCTGCTAGGATGTTCGGATCTTTTTGGCACCTCCAGGAGTGTCAACAGGCTGCCTCGGGATTGATCAACAGGAAACCGCTCATCCGGCAATTCATCCGAAATTCGGCGCAGGTAGAGATTCTTTTTTTTTAAAATTGGGAAAGAAAAATTTATTCTGCCATTTCAAGGTGAATTTTTTGGGCGCCCCTTTTTTTAAAAAGGGGAAAAAACCCCATTGCCAAAAATCCATTAAAATTCCCCGGGGGCCCCGGACTTTTTTTCACCCCGGAATTGGGGAGGCCCCCGTCGGTTTTTACTTTTCGACTTAGGGTTTTTTTTTACCCTTAAGGGTTGTAAAAAGGAAAAACCACTTTTCGCAAAAAATTTTTCCTGAACTTAAAAGGGTTCGTCTTGGAAAAATGGGGAAAATTTTGACGACCTGCAGTTCAATTCATTTTAATTTGGGGGCGGTATTTTTTGGGGCCTAGGGGAAATTTTGGAAACCCCTCATTCCCAAAATTCCCGGGGCTTTTGGGCCCCCCTTGGTGTTACAAAGGGGGAAATTTTCCTTCCCCTTTTTACGTCATTTTAAGGGGCGGGGTTCATTTTTTGGACATCCATGGGGTTGTGAAGGAAAAATCATCCCAAAAATTCTAGTGAAAAAAGGCGCCCTTGGGGTTTTAATTTGGGGGGGGGCCCGCTCTTTCGGAAAATCATTTTATTTTAGGGGTGGTCTTTTTCACCCCCAGGGATTGTACGAAACCCCCCCCCTCCCGGAAAATTGGGCCCCGGGAGTGATTAAGAAAACCATGGGGGAAATTACGACCTGGCGCGTCTTTTTGGTTTGGGTTCCTTTTTTGGGACCCCCCTGGGTTATCCGGCCCGTTTGGAAATTTTGGAAAATTGGGGGGCCCGGAGCGTTTAAACTCAAAAGGTGACCCCACCCGGGGTTTCCCCCATTTTAACCCGGGGCGGATTTTTTGGGACCCCCTGGGGGTTTAAAAAAACCCTGGCAAAATTTTATCAACATCGGGGTTGGGAGGAAAAAATATGTACCCTTCGGCGTTCAACGGGGTTAGGTGGTAATGTTCGGAAATTTTTGGCCCTCCCGGGGTTTAAGGAAAACCCGGGTTCTGGAAATTCCGTTTTTTTGGGCCCTCCGGGATTGGTCAAAGGAAATGTTCATCGGCAAAAATTCCTGACCAAAACCGGCTGCGGTAAGCTTTGTTCAATTGGAATTGGTGAGGACGTGCGGTTTCCCCCATTCAAGCTGCTAGTTCGACTTTTTACCCTTCGTGGGATTGAAAAAGGAACTACATCTGGAAAATCCACCGGGGCATCTGGCGCTCTCGGTCTGGGGTTCAAATTGGGTGTTAGGTGGCCAAAAGGAAACTCTCATTTTAAATTCCAGGAGTTGAACATTTGGGGCCCCCCCGTGGTTTTACAAGGAAATTTTCTTACGGCTCCCCCTCGGACAATTAAGGCTGCGTAGGGGTTTCGGATTTTACCCTCAGGGTTTGATAAACAGAAGCCCTTGGATTCATCTTTTGGACAAACGGGGTTTGGGACGGGGAAATCTCATGGGACCTTTAGTGCAATTTAACCCTGTAGGGGTTACAAATTTTGGGGTGTTGAAGGCAAAGGACTGACCATTTCAAACTCTAAAGGTTGGACTTTTGCCCTCCGTGGGTGTTACAAAGGAAACTGCTATTCGGGAAAACCCCAGGTTCTAACCCCCTTTTGGCTGTAGGGTTTCATCTTGGAATTGGGGGAATTTTGGCGTTGACGCCTTCGGGAAAATTAAGTTGGGAAAATTACCCCCCTCGTATTTACGGAAAATGGTACCGGGAAAAACCATTCCCGAACATTTTTTCGCGGGTTCCCGGGGGGCGTTTTTCACCCAGGGGTTGTAAAAAAACCTCCTTCAAACCTCCATTTTAAAGTTAAGGGTTTTTGGGTCTTTTTACCCCCCATTGGAAAGGAAACTCTCACCGGTCAAAATTCCCTGTCTACCGGCTCCGGGGCGGCTTTTTTACCTCCGGGAAAATTTTTTAAAGGACCTGCTTTCCAAACTTTCTAGGCCCGCTAGGTGTTCGGTCTTTTTAAAATATGGAATTTGTGAACGAACCGTCATTCCCAACTCCATTGACTAAGCGCTTTTTTTGGGCCCCTGGTTAAAAAAAGGAAAATGCCCCACCGGGAAAATTTACGGTAATTTCCGGCTTCGGGAGGTTGGTTCTTTTGCGGAAAAGTTTTGGTCAAAAACCCCCTCTCCTTCAACTTAAAGGTTTAACTTAAACCCCTCCCGTGGGGTTTTAACAAACCTTGGAATTCCCCCAAATTCCTTTTTCTGACTTATTCCGGCTCTGGAGGTTGGTTTTTTAATTGTACCCTTCAAGTGGGATTTTATAAACAGGACATCTTTTTTGGGGCCCTCCATGGTGGAAAAAAAAGGCCTGCCGTATTGGCAAACTCAGGAAATTAAACCCCGTGCGTAACGTTTTTTATATTGGAAGAGGTTCGGATCATTTTGGCTTTTTGGAATTTCAAGGAAAGGTTTATTCTACTTCCATGGTAAAAAAAAACCCCTCCCCACTTTCCATACGGGAAAATTTAAAGCCTCCGAGTTTTCGACCCGGGAATCTGGTGCTAGGGTTCATCTTTTTAATCAGTGGGATTGATGTGGAATGCCACCTCCATTAAGTGAAAAAAAACCGCGGTTTCCCGGTACGAGGTACAATTCAGGAATGGCGCTACCGTGGTTCTACGCAATTTTAGAGCTTGGGCGGTCTTTTTTGGGGCTCCAGGGGATGGTTATCGGAACCATATTGGAAAAACCTCCATTGGGGCAATTCCGCCGCTGACTTACCCTTTGGAAAGGTTACTCACCGGTTTTTGACGTCATTTTAGGTTTTAGGATTCGGTCTGGGGTTATCCTTTTGTGGGTTTGGATTAAAAAAAAACCCCCCATCCGGTAAAACTTCCATCGGTGAACAATTAACCGCGCGTCCGCGGCAGCGTGGTTACAATACTGCGGAATATGTTGACGCTCACCGTGCTTTTCTGACGTCATTTCTAGAGCTGCTAGGATGTTCGGATCTTTTTGGACACCTCCAGTGGGATTTGATGAACAGGAAAACCTGCTCATTCCGGCAAAACTTCCATAGCTGAACAATTAACCGCGCGTCCGCGGTAGCGTGGTTACAATTCTACGGAATATGGTGACGCTCACCGTGCAGTTCTGACGTCATTTCTAGAGCTTCTAGGAGGTTCGGATCTTTTTGGGCGCCTCCAGTGGGATGTGATCAAAAGGAAAACCTGCTCATTCCGGCAAAACTTCCATAGGTGAACAATTAACCGCGCGTCCGCGGTAGCGTTGTTACAATACTTCGGAATATGGTGACGCTCACCGTGCTGTTCTGACGTCATTTCTAGAGCTGCTAGGAGGTTCGGATCTTTTTTATCCCTTCAAGTGGGATTTTATAAACAGGAAAACCTACTCATTCTGGCAAAATCTTCCATCGGTGAACAATAAACGGCGCGTCTGCGGTACTGTGGTTACAATACTACGGAATATGGTGACGCTCACCGTGCAGTTCTGACGTCATTTCTAGAGCTGCTAGGAGGTTCGGATCTTTTTGGGCACCTCCAGTGGGATGTTATCAAAAGGAAAACCTGCTCATTCCGGCAAAACCTCCATAGGTGAACAATTAACCGCGCGTCCGCTGTAGCGTTGTTACAATACTTCGGAATATGGTGACGCTCACCGTGCTGTTCTGACGTCATTTCTAGAGCTGCTAGGAGGTTCGGATCTTTTTTATCCTTTCAAGTGGGATTTGATAAACAGGAAAACCTGCTCATTCCGGCAAAACTTCCATCGCTGAACAATTAACCGCGTGTCCGCGGTAGCGTTGTTACAATACTACGGAATTTGGCGACGCTCACCGTGCAGTTCTAATTTCATTTCTAGAGCTGCTAGGAGGTTCGGATCCTTTTGGGCACCTCCTGTGGGATGTGATCAAAAGGAAAACCTGCTCATTCCGGCAAAACTTCCATCGGTGAATAATTAACCGCGCGTCCGCGGTAGCGTTGTTACAATACTTCGGAATATGGTGACGCTCACCGTGCTGTTCTGACGTCATTTCTAGAGCTGCTAGGAGTTTCGGATCTTTTTGGGCACCTCCAGTGGGATGTGATCAACAGGAAAACCTCCTCATTCCGGCAAAATCTTCTATCGGTGAACAATAAACGGCGCGTCCGCGGTACTGTGGTTACAATACTACGGAATATGGTGACGCTCACCGTGCAGTTCTAACGGCATTTTTAGAGTTGCTAGGAGGTTCGGATCTTTTGGGCACCTCCAGTGGGATGTGATCAACAGGAAAACCTGCTCATTCCGGCAAAACTTCCATTGGTGAACAATTAACCGGGCGTCCTCGGTAGCGTGGTTACAATACTACGGAATATGGTGACGCTCACCGTGCTTTTCTGACGTCATTTCTAGAGCTGCTAGGAGGTTCGGATCTTTTTGGACACCTCCAGTGGGATTTGATTAACAGGAAAACCTGCTCATTCCGGCAAAACTTCCATAGCTGAACAATTAACCGCGCGTCCGCGGAACCGTGGTTACAATTCTATGGAATATGGTGACGCTCATCGTGCAGTTCTTACGTCATTTCTAGAGCTGCTAGGAGGTTCGGATCCTTTTAGGCACCTCCACTGGGATGTGATCAAAAGGAAAACCTGCTCATTCCGGCAAAACTTCCATCGGTGGACAATTAACCGCGCTTCCGCGGTAGCGTTGTTACAATACTTCGGAATATGGTGACGCTCACCGTGCTGTTCTGACGTCATTTCTAGAGCTGCTAGGAGGTTCGGATCTTTTTTATCCTTTCAAGTGGGATTTCATAAACAGGAAAACCTGCTCATTCCGGCAAAACTTCCATAGCTGAACAATTAACCGCGCGTCCGCGGTAGCGTGGTTACAATACTACGGAATATGGTGACGCTCACCGTGCTTTTCTGACGTCATTTCTAGAGCTGCTAGGAGGTTCAGATCTTTTTGGACACCTCCAGTGGGATTTGATGAACAGGAAAACCTGCTCATTCCGGCAAAACTTCCATCGGTGAACAATTAACCGCGCGTCCGCGGTAGCATGATTACAATACTACGGAATATGGTGACGCTCACCGTGCAGTTCTGACGTCATTTCTAGAGTTGCTAGGAGGTTCGGATATTTTTGGGCACCTCCAGTGGGATGTGATCAACAGGAAAACCTGCTCATTCCGGCAAAACTTCCATTGGTGAACAATTAACCGGGCGTCCTCGGTAGCGTGGTTACAATACTACGGAATATGGTTACGCTCACCGTGCAGTTCTAACGTCATTTCTAGAGCGGCTAGGAGGTTCGGATCTTTTTGGGCACCTCCAATGGGATGTTATCAACAGGAACACCTGCTCATTCCGGCAAAACTTCCATCGGTGAACAATAAGCCGGGCGTCCGCGGTAGCGTGGTTACAATACTACTGAATATGGTGACGCTAACCGTGCAGTTCTGACGTCATTTCTAGAGCTGCTAGGAGGTTCGGATCTTTTTGGGCACCTCCAGTTTGATGTGATCAACAGAAAAACCTGCTCATTCCGGCAAAACTTCCATTGGTGAACAAATAAGCCGGGCGTCCGCGGTAGCGTGGTTACAATACTACCGAATATGGTGACGCTCATCGTGCAGTTCTGGCTTCATTTCTAGAGCTGCTAGGAGGTTCGGATCTTTTTGGGCACCTCCAGTGGGATGTGATCAACAGGACAACCTGCTCATTACGGCAAAACTTCCATTGGTGAACAATTAACCGCGCGTCCGAAGTTGCGTGGTTACAATACTAGGGAATATGGTAACACTCAGAATAAAGTTCAGACGTCATTTCTAGAGCTGCTAGGAGGTTCGGATCTTTTTGGACACCTCCAGTGGGATTTGATGAACAGGAAAACCTGCTCATTCCGGCAAAACTTCCATAGCTGAACAATTAACCGCGCGTCCGCGGTAGCGTGGTTACAATTTTACGGAATATGGTGACGCTCACCGTGCAGTTCTGACGTCATTTCTAGAGCTGCTAGGAGGTTCGGATCTTTTTGGGCACCTCCAGTGGGATGTTATCAAAAGGAAAACCTGCTCATTCCGGCAAAACCTCCCTAGGTGAACAATTAACCGCGCGTCCGCTGTAGCGTGGTTACAATACTTCGGAATATGGTGACGCTCACCGTGCTGTTCTGACGTCATTTCTAGAGCTGCTAGGAGGTTCGGATCTTTTTTATCCTTTCAAGTGGGATATGATAAACAGGAAAACCTGCTCATTCCGGCAAAACTTCCATAGCTGAACAATTAACCGCGCGTCCGCGGTAGCGTGGTTACAATTTTACGGAATATGGTGACGCTCACCGTGCAGTTCTGACGTCATTTCTAGAGCTGCTAGGAGGTTCGGATCTTTTTGGGCACCTCCAGTGGGATGTTATCAAAAGGAAAACCTGCTCATTCCGGCAAAACCTCCATAGGTGAACAATTAACCGCGCGTCCGCTGTAGCGTTGTTACAATACTTCGGAATATGGTGACGCTCACCGTGCTGTTCTGACGTCATTTCTAGAGCTGCTAGGAGGTTCGGGTCTTTTTGGGACTCTCAAATGGGATTTGATAAACAGGAAAACCTGCTCATTCCGGCAAAACTTCCATCGCTGAACAATTAACCGCGTGTCCGCGGTAGCGTTGTTACAATACTACGGAATTTGGCGACGCTCACCGTGCAGTTCTAATTTCATTTCTAGAGCTGCTAGGAGGTTCGGATCCTTTTGGGCACCTCCTGTGGGATGTGATCAAAAGGAAAACCTGCTCATTCCGACAAAACTTCCATCGGTGAATAATTAACCGCGCGTCCGCGGTAGCGTTGTTACAATACTTCGGAATATGGTGACGCTCACCGTGCTGTTCTGACGTCATTTCTAGAGCTGCTAGGAGTTTCGGATCTTTTTGGACACCTCCAGTGGGATGTGATCAACAGGAAAACCTCCTCATTCCGGCAAAATCTTCCATCGGTGAACAATAAACGGCGCGTCCGCGGTACTGTGGTTACAATACTACGGAATATGGTGACGCTCACCGTGCAGTTCTAACGTCATTTTTAGAGTTGCTAGGAGGTTCGGATCTTTTGGGCACCTCCAGTGGGATGTGATCAACAGGAAAACCTGCTCATTCCGGTAAAACTTCCATCGGTGAACAATTAACCGCGCGTCCGCGGTAGCGTGGTTACAATACTGCGGAATATGTTGACGCTCACCGTGCTTTTCTGACGTCATTTCTAGAGCTGCTAGGAGGTTCGGATCTTTTTGGACACCTCCAGTGGGATTTGATGAACAGGAAAACCTGCTCATTCCGACAAAACTTCCATAGCTGAACAATTAACCGCGCGTCAGCGGAAGCGTTGTTACAATACCACGGAATATTGTGACGCTAACCGTGCAGTTCTGACGTCATTTCTAGAGTTGCTAGGAGGTTTGGATCTTTTTGGGCACCTCCAGTGGGATGTGATCAATAGGAAAACCTGCTCATTCCGGCAAAACTTCCATCGGTGAACAATTAACCGCGCGTCCTCGGTAGCGTGGTTACAATACTACGGAATATGGTGACGCTCACCGTGCTTTTCTGACGTCATTTCTAGAGCTGCTAGGAGGTTCGGATCTTTTTGGACACCTCCAGTGGGATTTGATTAACAGGAAAACCTGCTCATTCCGGCAAAACTTCCATAGCTGAACAATTAACCGCGCGTCCGCGGAACCGTGGTTACAATTCTATGGAATATGGTGACGCTCACCGTGCAGTTCTTACGTCATTTCTAGAGCTGCTAGGAGGTTCGGATCCTTTTGGGCACCTCCACTGGGATGTGATCAAAAGGAAAACCTGCTCATTCCGGCAAAACTTCCATCGGTGGACAATTAACCGCGCTTCCGCGGTAGCGTTGTTACAATACTTCGGAATATGGTGACGCTCACCGTGCTGTTCTGACGTCATTTCTAGAGCTGCTAGGAGGTTCGGATCTTTTTTATCCTTTCAAGTGGGATTTGATAAACAGGAAAACCTGCTCATTCCGGCAAAACTTCCATAGCTGAACAATTAACCGCGCGTCCGCGGTAGCGTGGTTACAATACTACGGAATATGGTGACGCTCACCGTGCTTTTCTGACGTCATTTCTAGAGCTGCTAGGAGGTTCAGATCTTTTTGGACACCTCCAGTGGGATTTGATGAACAGGAAAACCTGCTCATTCCGGCAAAACTTCCATCGGTGAACAATTAACCGCGCGTCCGCGGTAGCATGATTACAATACTACGGAATATGGTGACGCTCACCGTGCAGTTCTGACGTCATTTCTAGAGTTGCTAGGAGGTTCGGATATTTTTGGGCACCTCCAGTGGGATGTGATCAACAGGAAAACCTGCTCATTCCGGCAAAACTTCCATTGGTGAACAATTAACCGGGCGTCCTCGGTAGCGTGGTTACAATACTACGGAATATGGTTACGCTCACCGTGCAGTTCTAACGTCATTTCTAGAGCGGCTAGGAGGTTCGGATCTTTTTGGGCACCTCCAATGGGATGTTATAAACAGGAACACCTGCTCATTCCGGCAAAACTTCCATCGGTGAACAATTAACCGCGCTACCGCGGACGCGTGGTTACAATACTACGGAATATGGTGACGCTCAACGTGCAGTTCTGACGTCATTTCTAGAGCTGCTAGGAGCTTCGGATCTTTTTGGGCACCTCCAGTGGGATGTGATCAACAGGAAAACGTTATGATTTCGGCAAAACTTCCATCGGTGAACAATTAACCGCGCTACCGCGGACGCGTGGTTACAATACTACGGAATATGGTGACGCTCAACGTGCAGTTCTGACGTCATTTCTAGAGCTGCTAGGAGCTTCGGATCTTTTTGGGCACCTCCAGTGGGATGTGATCAACAGGAAAACGTTATGATTTCGGCAAAACTTCCATCGGTGAACAATTAACCGCGCTACCGCGGACGCGTGGTTACAATACTACGGAATATGGTGACGCTCAACGTGCAGTTCTGACGTCATTTCTAGAGCTGCTAGGAGCTTCGGATCTTTTTGGGCACCTCCAGTGGGATGTGATCAACAGGAAAACCTTTACATTCCGGCAAAACTTCCATCGGTGAAACAATTAACCGTGCGTCCGCGGTAGCGTGGTTACAATTTTACGGAATATGGTGACGCTCACCGTGCAGCTCTGACGTCATTTCTAGAGTTGCTAGGAGGTCCGGATCTTTTTGGGCACCTCCAGTGGGATGTGATCAACAGCAAAATCTGCTCATTCCGGTAAAACTTTCATCGGTGAACAATTAACCGCGCGTCCGTGGTAGCGTGGTTACAATACTGCGGAATATGTTGACGCTCACCGTGCTTTTCTGACGTCATTTCTAGAGCTGCTAGGAGGTTCGGATCCTTTTGGGCACCTCCAGTGGGATGTGATCAAAAGGAAAACCTGCTCATTCCGGCAAAACTTCCATCGGTGAACAATTAACCGCGCGTCCGCGGTAGCGTTGTTACAATACTTCGGAATATGGTGACGCTCACCGTGCTGTTTTGACGTCATTTCTAGAGCTGCTAGGAGGTTCGGATCTTTTTTATCCCTTCAAGTGGGATTTGATAAACAGGAAAACCTGCTCATTCCCTCAAAAATTTCCATCGCTGAACAATTTACCGCGTGTCCGCGGTAGCGTGGTTACAATACTACGGAATTTGGTGACGCTCACCGTGCAGTTCTGACGTCATTTCTAGAGTTGCTAGGAGGTTCGGATCTTTTGGGGCACCTCCAGTGGGATTTGATCAACAGGAAAACTTGCTCATTCCGGCAAAACTTCCATAGCTGAACAATTAACCGCGCGCCCGCGGTAGCATGATTACAATACTACGGAATATGGTGACGCTCACCGTGCAGTTCTGACGTCATTTCTAGAGCTGCTAGGAGGTTCAGATTTTCTTGGGCACCTCCAGTGGGATGTGATCAACAGGATAACCTGCTCATTCCGGCAAACCTTCCATCGGTGAACAATTAACCGCGCGTCCGCGGTAGCGTTCTTAAAATACTACGGAATATGGTGACGCTCACCGTGCAGTTCTGACGTCATTTCTAGAGCTGCTAGGAGGCTTCGGATCTTTTTGGGCACCTCCAGTGGGATGTGATCAACAGGAAAACGTAGGGTTTCCGGCAAAACTTCCATCGGTGAACAATTAACCGCGCTACCGCGGACGCGTGGTTACAATACTACGGAATATGGTGACGCTCAACGTGCAGTTCTGACGTCATTTCTAGAGCTGCTAGGAGCTTCGGATCTTTTTGGGCACCTCCAGTGGGATGTGATCAACAGGAAAACGTATGATTCGGCAAAACTTCCATCGGTGAACAATTAACCGCGCTACCGCGTACGCGTGGTTACAATACTACGGAATATGGTGACGCTCACCGTGCAGTTCTGACGTCATTTCTAGAGCTGCTAGGAGCTTCGGATCTTTTGGGCACCTCCAATTGGGATGTGATCAACAGGAAAACGTAAGATTCGGCAAAACTTCCATCGGTGAACAATTAACCGCGCTACCGCGGACGCGTGGTTACAATACTACGGAATATGGTGACGCTCACCGTGCAGCTCTGACGTCATTTCTAGAGTTGCTAGGAGGTTCGGATCTTTTTGGGCACCTCCAGTGGGATGTGATCAACAGGAAAACCTGCTCATTCCGGCAAAACTTCCATCGCGGAACAATTAACCGCGCGCCCGCGGTAGCATGATTACATGTACAATACTTCGGAATATGGTGACGCTCACCGTGCAGTTCTGACGTCATTTCTAGGAGGTTCGGATCTTTTTTGGCACCTCCAATGGGATGTGATCAACAGGAAAACCTGCTCATTCCGACAAAACTTCCATTGGTGAACAATTGACCAGGCGTCCTCGGTAGCGTGGTTACAATACTACGGAATATGGTGACGCTCACCGTGCAGTTCTAACGTCATTTCTAGAGCTGCTAGGAGGTTCGGATCTTTTTTAGCCCTTCAAGTGGGATTTGATCAACAGGAAAACCTGCTCATTCTGGCAAAACTTCCATCGCTGAACAATTAACCGCGCTACCGCGGACGCGTGGTTACAATACTACGGAATATGGTGACGCTCAACGTGCAGTTCTGACGTCATTTCTAGAGCTGCTAGGAGCTTCGGATCTTTTTGGGCACCTCCAGTGGGATGTGATCAACAGGAAAACGTAATGATTTCGGCAAAACTTCCATCGGTGAACAATTAACCGCGGTACCGCGGACGCGTGGTTACAATACTACGGAATATGGTGACGCTCAACGTGCAGTTCTGACGTCATTTCTAGAGCTGCTAGGAGCTTCGGATCTTTTTGGGCACCTCCAGTGGGATGTGATCAACAGGAAAACGTTATGATTTCGGCAAAACTTCCATCGGTGAACAATTAACCGCGCTACCGCGGACGCGTGGTTACAATACTACGGAATATGGTGACGCTCAACGTGCAGTTCTGACGTCATTTCTAGAGCTGCTAGGAGGCTTCGGATCTTTTTGGGCACCTCCAGTGGGATGTGATCAACAGGAAAACTGCTCATTCCGGCAAAACTTCCATCACGGAACAATTAACCGCGCGCCCGCGGTAGCATGATTACATGTACAATACCACGGAATATGGTGACGTTCACCGTGCAGTTCTGACGTCATTTCTAGAGTTGCTAGGAGGTTCGGATCTTTTTTGGCACCTCCAGTGGGATGTGATCAACAGGAAAACCTGCTCATTCCGGCAAAACTTCCATTGGTGAACAATTGACCGCGCGTCCTCGGTAGCGTGGTTACAATACTACGGAATATGGTGACGCTCACCGTGCAGTTCTAACGTCATTTCTAGAGCTGCTAGGAGGTTCGGATCTTTTTGGGCACCTCCAGTGGGATGTGATCAACAGGAAAACCTGCTCATTCCGGTAAAACATCCATCGGTGAACAATTAACCGCGCGTCCGCGGTAGCGTGGTTACAATACTGCGGAATATGTTGACGCTCAGCGTGCTTTTCTGACGTCATTTCTAGAGCTGCTAGGAGGTTCGGATCCTTTTGGGCACCTCCAGTGGGATGTGATCAAAAGGAAAACCTGCTCATTCCGGCAAAACTTCCATCGGTGAACAATTAACCGCGCGTCCGCGGTAGCGTTGTTATAATACTTCGGAATATGGTGACGCTCACCGTGTTGTTTTCACGTCATTTCTAGAGCTGCTAGGAGGTTCGGATCTTTTTTATCCCTTCAAGTGGGATTTGATAAACAGGAAAACCTGCTCATTCCCTCAAAAATTTCCATCGCTGAACAATTTACCGCGTGTCCGCGGTAGCGTGGTTACAATACTACGGAATTTGGTGACGCTCACCGTGCAGTTCTGACGTCATTTCTAGAGCTGCTAGGAGGTTCGGATCTTTTTGGGCACCTCCAGTGGGATTTGATCAACAGGAAAACTTGCTCATTCCGGCATAACTTCCATAACTGAACAATTAACCGCGCGCCCGCGGTAGCATGATTACAATACTACGGAATATGGTGACGCTCACCGTGCAGTTCTGACGTCATTTCTAGAGCTGCTAGGAGCTTCGGATCTTTTTGGGCACCTCCAGTGGGATGTGATCAACAGGAAAACGTTATGATTTCGGCAAAACTTCCATCGGTGAACAATTAACCGCGCTACCGCGGACGCGTGGTTACAATACTACGGAATATGGTGACGCTCAACGTGCAGTTCTGACGTCATTTCTAGAGCTGCTAGGAGCTTCGGATCTTTTTGGGCACCTCCAGTGGGATGTGATCAACAGGAAAACGTATGATTTCGGCAAAACTTCCATCGGTGAACAATTAACCGCGCTACCGCGGACGCGTGGTTACAATACTACGGAATATGGTGACGCTCAACGTGCAGTTCTGACGTCATTTCTAGAGCTGCTAGGAGCTTCGGATCTTTTTGGGCACCTCCAGTGGGATGTGATCAACAGGAAAACGTATGATTTCGGCAAAACTTCCATCGGTGAACAATTAACCGCGCTACCGCGGACGCGTGGTTACAATACTACGGAATATGGTGACGCTCACCGTGCAGTTCTGGCGTCATTTCTAGAGATGCTAGGAGGTTCGGATCTTTTTGGGCACCTCCAGTGGGATTTGATCAACAGGAAAACCTGCTCATTCCGGCAAAACTTCCATCGGGGAACAATAAACGGCGCTTCCGCGGTAGCATGGTTACAATACTACGGACTATGGTGACGCTCACCGTGCAGTTCTGACGTCATTTCTCGAGCTACTAGGAGGTTCGGATCTTTTTGGGCACCTCCAGTAGGATGTGATCAACAGGAAAACCTGCTCATTCCGGCAAAACTTTCATCGGTGAACAATTAACCGCGCGTCCGCGGTAGCGTGGTTGCAATTCTACGGAATATGATGACGCTCACCGTGCAGTTCTGACGTCATTTCTAGAGCTGCTAGGAGGTTCGGATCTTTTGGGCACTTGATTCACCGTACAGTGTAGTTCTAATCACCGTACAGTGTAGTTCTAATCACCAGTACAGTGTAGTTCTAATCACCGTACAGTGTAGTTCTAATCACCGTACAGTGTAGTTCTAATCACCGTACAGTGTAGTTCTAATCACCATACAGTGTAGTTCTAATCACCATACAGTGTAGTTCTAATCACCATACAGTGTAGTTCTAATCACCGGACAGTGTAGTTCTAATCACCGGACAGTGTAGTTCTAATCACCATACAGTGTAGTTCTAATCACCGTACAGTGTAGTTCTAATCACCGTACAGTGTAGTTCTAATCACCGTACAGTGTAGTTCTAATCACCGTACAGTGTAGTTCTAATCACCAGACAGTGTAGTTCTAATCACCGTACAGTGTAGTTCTAATCACCGTACAGTGTAGTTCTAATCACCGTACAGTGTAGTTCTAATCACCGTACAGTGTAGTTCTAATCACCGTACAGTGTAGTTCTAATCACCGGACAGTGTAGTTCTAATCACCGTACAGTGTAGTTCTAATCACCGGACAGTGTAGTTCTAATCACCATACAGTGTAGTTCTAATCACCGTACAGTGTAGTTCTAATCACCATACAGTGTAGTTCTAATCACCATACAGTGTAGTTCTAATCACCGGACAGTGTAGTTCTAATCACCGTACAGTGTAGTTCTAATCACCGGACTGTGTAGTTCAAATCACCATACAGTGTAGTTCTAATCACCGGACAGTGTAGTTCTAATCACCATACAGTGTAGTTCTAATCACCGGACAGTGTAGTACAAATCACCGGACTGTGTAGTTCTAATCACCATACAGTGTAGTTCTAATCACCGGACAGTGTAATTCTAATCAGCGGACAGTGTAGTTCTAATCACCGTACAGTGTAGTTCTAATCACCGGACAGTGTAGTTCTAATCACCACACAGTGTAGTTCTAATCACCGGACAGTGTAGTTCTAATCACCGGACAGTGTAGTTATAATCACCTTACAGTGTAGTTCTAATCACCGTATAGTGTAGTTCTAATCACCGGACAATGTAGTTTTAATCACCGGACAGTGTAGTTCTAATCACCGGACAATGTAGTTCTAATCACCGTACAGTGTAGTTCTAATCACTATACAGTGTAGTTCTAATCACCGGACAGTGTAATTCTAATCAGCGGACAGTGTAGTTCTAATCACCGTACAGTGTAGTTCTAATCACCACACAGTGTAGTTCTAATCAGCGAACAGTGTAGTTCTAATCACCATACAGTGTAGTTCTAATCACCATACAGTGTAGTTCTAATCACCGGAAAGTGTAGTTCTAATCACCATACAGTGTAGTTCTAATCACCATACAGTGTAGTTCTAATCACCATACAGTGTAGTTCTAATCACCATACAGTGTAGTTCTAATCACCATACAGTGTAGTTCTAATCACCGGAAAGTGTAGTTCTAATCACCATACAGTGTAGTTCTAATCACCATACAGTGTAGTTCTAATCACCATACAGTGTAGTTCTAATCACCGGACAGTGTAGTTCTTATCACCGTACAGTGTAGTACTAATCATCGGACATTGTAGTTCTAATCGCCGTACAGTGTAGTTCTAATCACCGTACAGTGTAGTTCTAATCACTGTACAGTGTAGTTCTAATCACCGGACAGCGTAGTTCTAATCACCGGACAGTGTAGTTCTAATCACCGTACAGTGTAGTTCTAATCACTGTACAGTGTAGTTCTAATCACCGGATAGTGTAGTTCTAATCACCGGACAGTGCAGTTCTAATCACCGTACAGTGTAGTACTAATCACCGTACAGTGTAGTTCTAATCACCGTACAGTTTAGTTCTAATCACCGGACAGTGTAGTTCTAATCACCGTACAGTGTAGTTAATCACCATACAGTGTAGTTCTAATCAGCGGACAGTGTAGTTCTAATCACCATACAGTGTACTTCTAATCACCATACAGTGTAGTTCTAATCACCGTACAGCGTAGTTCTAATCACCGGACAGTGTAGTTCTAATCACCGTACAGTGTAGTTGTAATCACCGTACAGCGTAGTTCTAATCACCGGACAGTGTTGTACTAATCACCATACGGTGTAGTACTAATCACCGTACAGTGTAGTTCTAATCACCGTACAGTGTAGTTCTAATCACCGTACAGTGTAGTTCTAATCACCGGACAGTGTAGTTCTAATCACCGTACAGTGTAGTTAATCACCATACAGTGTAGTTCTAATCACCGGACAGTGTAGTTCTAATCACCATACAGTGTAGTTCTAATCACCGTACAGTGTAGTTCTAATCACCATACAGTGTAGTTCTAATCACCATACAGTGTAGTTCTAATCACCGTACAGCGTAGTTCTAATCACCGGACAGTGTAGTTCTAATCACCGTACAGTGTAGTTGTAATCACCGTACAGCGTAGTTCTAATCACCGGACAGTGTAGTACTAATCACCATACAGTGTAGTACTAATCACCGTACAGTGTAGTTCTAATCACCGTACAGTGTAGTTCTAATCACCGTACAGTGTAGTTCTAATCACCGGACAGTGTAGTTCTAATCACCGTACAGTGTAGTTAATCACCATACAGTGTAGTTCTAATCACCGGACAGTGTAGTTCTAATCACCATACAGTGTACTTCTAATCACCATACAGTGTAGTTCTAATCACCATACAGTGTAGTTCTAATCACCGTACAGTGTAGTTCTAATCACCATACAGTGTAGTTCTAATCACCATACAGTGTAGTTCTAATCACCGTACAGTGTAGTTCTAATCACCGGACAGTGTAGTTCTAATCACCGTACAGTGTAATTGTAATCACCGTACAGCGTAGTTCTAATCACCGGACAGTGTTGTACTAATCACCATACGGTGTAGTTCTAATCACCGTACAGTGTATTTCTAATCACCATACAGTGTAGTTCTAATCACCGGACAGTGTAGTTCTAATCACCATACAGTGTAGTTCTAATCACCGGACAGTATAGTTCTAATCACCGTACAGTGTAGTTATAATCACCATACAGTGTAGTTCTAATCACCATACAGTGTAGTTCTAATCACCATACAGTGTAGTTCTAATCACCATACAGTGTAGTTCTAATCACCGGACAGTGTAGTTCTAATCACCATACAGTGTAGTTCTAATCACCGGACAGTATAGTTCTAATCACCGTACAGTGTAGTTATAATCACCATACAGTGTAGTTCTAATCACCATACAGTGTAGTTCTAATCACCATACAGTGTAGTACTAATCACCATACAGTGTAGTTCTAATCACCATACAGTGTAGTTATAATCACCTTACAATGTAGTTCTAATCACCGTACAGTGTAGTTCTAATCACCGTACAGTGTAGTTCTAATCACCGTACAGTGTAGTTCTAATCACCGTACAATGTAGTTCTAATCACCGTACAGTGTAGTTCTAATCACCGTACAGTGTAGTTCTAATCACCATACAGTGTAGTTCTAATCACCGTACAGTGTAGTTCTAATCACCGGACAGTGTAGTTCTAATCACCATACAGTGTAGTTCTAATCACCATACAGTGTAGTTCTAATCACCGGACAGTGTAGTTCTAATCACCGTACAGTGTAGTTCTAATCACCGGACAGTGTAGTTCTAATCACCATACAGTGTAGTTCTAATCACCGTACAGTGTAGTTCTAATCACCATACAGTGTAGTTCTAATCACCGGACAGTGTAGTTCTAATCACCATACAGTGTAGTTCTAATCACCATACAGTGTAGTTCTAATCACCATACAGTGTAGTTCTAATCACCGTACAGTGTAGTTCTAATCACCGTACAGTGTAGTTCTAATCACCGTACAGTGTAGTTCTAATCACCATACAGTGTAGTTCTAATCACCGGACAGTGTAGTTCTAATCACCATACAGTGTAGTTCTAATCACCGTACAGTGTAGTTCTAATCACCGTACAGTGTAGTTCTAATCACCATACAGTGTACTTTCTAATCACCGGACAGTGTAGTTCTAATCACCGTACAGTGTAGTTCTAATCACCATACAGTGTAGTTATAATCACCATACAGTGTAGTTCTAATCACCGTACAGTGTAGTTCTAATCACCGGACAGTGTAGTTCTAATCACCGTACAGTGTAGTTGTAATCACCGTACAGCGTAGTTCTAATCACCGGACAGTGTTGTACTAATCACCATACGGTGTAGTACTAATCACCGTACAGTGTAGTTCTAATCACCGGACAGTGTAGTTCTAATCACCGTACAGTGTAGTTCTAATCACCGTACAGTGTAGTACTAATCCCCGTACAGTGTAGTTCTAATCACCGTACAGTGTAGTTCTAATCACCATACAGTGTAGTTCTAATCACCGGACAGTGTAGTTCTAATCACCATACAGTGTAGTTCTAATCACCGGACAGTATAGTTCTAATCACCGTACAGTGTAGTTATAATCACCATACAGTGTAGTTCTAATCACCATACAGTGTAGTTCTAATCACCATACAGTGTAGTTCTAATCACCGGACAGTGTAGTTCTAATCACCGGACAGTGTAGTTATAATCACCATACAGTGTAGTTTTAATCACCGTACAGTGTAGTTCTAATCACCGGACAATGTAGTTCTAATCACCGTACAGTGTAGTTCTAATCACCATACAGTGTAGTTCTAATCACCGGACAGTGTAGTTCTAATCAGCGGACAGTGTAGTTCTAATCACCGTACAGTGTAGTTCTAATCACCGGACAGTGTAGTTCTAATCACCACACAGTGTAGTTCTAATCAGCGAACAGTGTAGTTCTAATCACCATACAGTGTAGTTCTAATCACCGGACAGTGTAGTTCTAATCACCATACAGTGTAGTTCTAATCACCGTACAGTGTAGTTCTAATCACCATACAGTGTAGTTCTAATCACCATACAGTGTAGTTCTAATCACCGGACAGTGTAGTTCTAATCACCGTACAGTGTAGTTCTAATCACCGGACTGTGTAGTTCAAATCACCATACAGTGTATTTCTAATCACCGGACAGTGTAGTTCTAATCACCATACAGTGTAGTTCTAATCACCGGACAGTGTAGTACAAATCACCGAACGGTGTAGTTCTAATCACCGTACAGTGTAGTTCTAATCATCGGACTGTGTAGTTCTAATCACCGTACAGTGTAGTTCTAATCACCGGACAGTGTAGTTCTAATCACCGTACAGTGTAGTTCTAATCACCGGACTGTGTAGTTCAAATCACCATACAGTGTAGTTCTAATCACCGGACAGTGTAGTTCTAATCACCATACAGTGTAGTTCTAATCACCGGACAGTGTAGTACAAATCACCGAACGGTGTAGTTCTAATCACCGTACAGTGTAGTTCTAATCATCGGACTGTGTAGTTCTAATCACCGGACAGTGTAGTACAAATCATCGTACAGAGTAGTTCTAATCACCACACAGTGTAGTTCTAATCACCGGACAGTGTAGTTCTAATCACCGGACAGTGTAGTTCTAATCACCGGACAGTGTAGTTATAATCACCTTACACTGTAGTTCTAATCACCATACAGTGTAGTTCTAATCACCGGACAATGTAGTTTTAATCACCGGACAGTGTAGTTCTAATCACCGGACAATGTAGTTCTAATCACCGTACAGTGTAGTTCTAATCACTATACAGTGTAGTTCTAATCACCGGACAGTGTAATTCTAATCAGCGGACAGTGTAGTTCTAATCACCGTACAGTGTAGTTCTAATCACCACACAGTGTAGTTCTAATCAGCGAACAGTGTAGTTCTAATCACCATACAGTGTAGTTCTAATCACCATACAGTGTAGTTCTAATCACCGGAAAGTGTAGTTCTAATCACCATACAGTGTAGTTCTAATCACCATACAGTGTAGTTCTAATCACCATACAGTGTAGTTCCAATCACCATACAGTGTAGTTCTAATCACCGGAAAGTGTAGTTCTAATCACCGTACAGTGTAGTTCTAATCACCAGACAGTGTAGTTCTAATCACCATACAGTGTAGTTCTAATCACCGGACAGTGTAGTTCTAATCACCGTACAGTGTAGTTCTAATCACCGTACAGTGTAGTTCTAATCACCGTACAGTGTAGTTCTAATCACCGTACAGTGTAGTTCTAATCACCATACAGTGTAGTTCTAATCACCGTACAGTGTAGTTCTAATCACCGGACAGTGTAGTTCTAATCACCGTACAGTGTAGTTCTAATCACCGTACAGTGTAGTTCTAATCACCGTACAGTGTAGTTCTAATCACCGTACAGTGTAGTTCTAATCACCGTACAGTGTAGTTCTAATCACCGTACAGTGTAGTTCTAATCACCGTACAGTGTAGTTCTAATCACCATACAGTGTAGTTCTAATCACCGTACAGTGTAGTTCTAATCACCGGACAGTGTAGTTCTAATCACCATACAGTGTAGTTCTAATCACCATACAGTGTAGTTCTAATCACCGTACAGTGTAGTTCTAATCACCATACAGTGTAGTTCTAATCACCATACAGTGTAGTTCTAATCACCGGACAGTGTAGTTCTAATCACCATACAGTGTAGTTCTAATCACCATACAGTGTAGTTCTAATCACCATACAGTGTAGTTCTAATCACCATACAGTGTAGTTCTAATCACCGGACAGTGTAGTTCTAATCACCATACAGTGTAGTTCTAATCACCATACAGTGTAGTTCTAATCACCATACAGTGTAGTTCTAATCACCGGACAGTGTAGTTCTAATCACCGTACAGTGTAGTACTAATCACCGGACATTGTAGTTCTAATCACCGTACAGTGTAGTTCTAATCACCGTACAGTGTAGTTCTAATCACCGGACAGTGTAGTTCTAATCACCGGACAGTGTAGTTCTAATCACCGTACAGTGTAGTTACTAATCACCGTACAGTGTAGTTCTAATCACCGTACAGTGTAGTTCTAATCACCGTACAGTGTAGTTCTAATCACCGTACAGTGTAGTTCTAATCACCGGACAGTGTAGTTCTAATCACCGTACAGTGTAGTTCTAATCACCGTACAGTGTAGTTCTAATCACCGTACAGTGTAGTTCTAATCACCGGACAGTGTAGTTCTAATCACCGTACAGTGTAGTTCTAATCACCGTACAGTGTAGTTCTAATCACCGTACAGTGTAGTTCTAATCACCGTACAGTGTAGTTCTAATCACCGGACAGTGTAGTTCTAATCACCGTACAGTGTAGTTCTAATCACCATACAGTGTAGTTCTAATCACCGGACAGTGTAGTTCTAATCACCATACAGTGTAGTTCTAATCACCATACAGTGTAGTTCTAATCACCATACAGTGTAGTTCTAATCACCATACAGTGTAGTTCTAATCACCGGACAGTGTAGTTCTAATCACCATACAGTGTAGTTCTAATCACCATACAGTGTAGTTCTAATCACCATACAGTGTAGTTCTAATCACCGGACAGTGTAGTTCTTATCACCGTACAGTGTAGTACTAATCATCGGACATTGTAGTTCTAATCGCCGTACAGTGTAGTTCTAATCACCGTACAGTGTAGTTCTAATCACTGTACAGTGTAGTTCTAATCACCGGACAGCGTAGTTCTAATCACCGGACAGTGCAGTTCTAATCACCGTACAGTGTAGTACTAATCACCGTACAGTGTAGTTCTAATCACCGTACAGTTTAGTTCTAATCACCGGACAGTGTAGTTCTAATCACCGGATAGTGTAGTTCTAATCACCGGACAGTGCAGTTCTAATCACCATACAGTGTAGTTCTAATCAACGTACAGTGTAGTTCTAATCACTGTACAGTGTAGTTCTAATCACCGGATAGTGTAGTTCTAATCACCGGACAGTGCAGTTCTAATCACCGTACAGTGTAGTACTAATCACCGTACAGTGTAGTTCTAATCACCGTACAGTTTAGTTCTAATCACCGGACAGTGTAGTTCTAATCACCGTACAGTGTAGTTAATCACCATACAGTGTAGTTCTAATCACCGGACAGTGTAGTTCTAATCACAATACAGTGTACTTCTAATCACCATACAGTGTAGTTCTAATCACCGTACAGCGTAGTTCTAATCACCGGACAGTGTAGTTCTAATCACCGTACAGTGTAGTTGTAATCACCGTACAGCGTAGTTCTAATCACCGGACAGTGTTGTACTAATCACCATACGGTGTAGTACTAATCACCGTACAGTGTAGTTCTAATCACCGTACAGTGTAGTTCTAATCACCGTACAGTGTAGTTCTAATCACCGGACAGTGTAGTTCTAATCACCGTACAGTGTAGTTCTAATCACCGTACAGTGTAGTACTAATCCCCGTACAGTGTAGTTCTAATCACCGTACAGTGTAGTTCTAATCACCATACAGTGTAGTTCTAATCACCGGACAGTGTAGTTCTAATCACCATACAGTGTAGTTCTAATCACCGGACAGTATAGTTCTAATCACCGTACAGTGTAGTTATAATCACCATACAGTGTAGTTCTAATCACCATACAGTGTAGTTCTAATCACCATACAGTGTAGTTCTAATCACCGGACAGTGTAGTTCTAATCACCGGACAGTATAGTTATAATCACCATACAGTGTAGTTTTAATCACCGTACAGTGTAGTTCTAATCACCGGACAATGTAGTTCTAATCACCGTACAGTGTAGTTCTAATCACCATACAGTGTAGTTCTAATCACCGGACAGTGTAATTCTAATCAGCGGACAGTGTAGTTCTAATCACCGTACAGTGTAGTTCTAATCAGCGGACAGTGTAGTTCTAATCACCACACAGTGTAGTTCTAATCAGCGAACAGTGTAGTTCTAATCACCATACAGTGTAGTTCTAATCACCGGACAGTGTAGTTCTAATCACCATACAGTGTAGTTCTAATCACCGTACAGTGTAGTTCTAATCACCATACAGTGTAGTTCTAATCACCATACAGTGTAGTTCTAATCACCGGTCAGTGTAGTTCTAATCACCGTACAGTGTAGTTCTAATCACCGGACTGTGTAGTTCAAATCACCATACAGTGTAGTTCTAATCACCGGACAGTGTAGTTCTAATCACCATACAGTGTAGTTCTAATCACCGGACAGTGTAGTACAAATCACCGAACGGTGTAGTTCTAATCACCGTACAGTGTAGTTCTAATCATCGGACTGTGTAGTTCTAATCACCGTACAGTGTAGTTCTAATCACCGGACAGTGTAGTTCTAATCACCGTACAGTGTAGTTCTAATCACCGGACTGTGTAGTTCAAATCACCATACAGTGTAGTTCTAATCACCGGACAGTGTAGTTCTAATCACCATACAGTGTAGTTCTAATCACCGGACAGTGTAGTACAAATCACCGAACGGTGTAGTTCTAATCACCGTACAGTGTAGTTCTAATCATCGGACTGTGTAGTTCTAATCACCGGACAGTGTAGTACAAATCATCGTACAGAGTAGTTCTAATCACCACACAGTGTAGTTCTAATCACCGGACAGTGTAGTTCTAATCACCGGACAGTGTAGTTCTAATCACCGGACAGTGTAGTTATAATCACCTTACACTGTAGTTCTAATCACCGTATAGTGTAGTTCTAATCACCGGACAATGTAGTTTTAATCACCGGACAGTGTAGTTCTAATCACCGGACAATGTAGTTCTAATCACCGTACAGTGTAGTTCTAATCAATATACAGTGTAGTTCTAATCACCGGACAGTGTAATTCTAATCAGCGGACAGTGTAGTTCTAATCACCGTACAGTGTAGTTCTAATCACCACACAGTGTAGTTCTAATCAGCGAACAGTGTAGTTCTAATCACCATACAGTGTAGTTCTAATCACCATACAGTGTAGTTCTAATCACCGGAAAGTGTAGTTCTAATCACCATACAGTGTAGTTCTAATCACCATACAGTGTAGTTCTAATCACCATACAGTGTAGTTCTAATCACCGGAAAGTGCAGTTCTAATCACCGTACAGTGTAGTACTAATCACCGTACAGTGTAGTTCTAATCACCATACAGTGTAGTTCTAATCACCGGACAGTGTAGTTCTTATCACCGTACAGTGTAGTACTAATCATCGGACATTGTAGTTCTAATCGCCGTACAGTGTAGTTCTAATCACCGTACAGGTGTAGTTCTAATCACTGTACATGTAGTTCTAATCACCGGACCGCGTAGTTCTAATCACGGACAGTGTAGTTCTAATCACCGTACAGTGTAGTTCCTAATCACTGTACAGTGTAGTTCTAATCACGGATAGTGTAGTTCTAATCACCGGACAGTGCAGTTCTAATCACCGTACAGTGTAGTACTAATCACCGTACAGTGTAGTTCTAATCACCGTACAGTTTAGTTCTAATCACCGGACAGTGTAGTTCTAATCACCGTACAGTGTAGTTAATCGCCATACAGTGTAGTTCTAATCACCGGACAGTGTAGTTCTAATCACCATACAGTGTACTTCTAATCACCATACAGTGTAGTTCTAATCACCGTACAGCGTAGTTCTAATCACCGGACAGTGTAGTTCTAATCACCGTACAGTGTTGTTGTAATCACCGTACAGCGTAGTTCTAATCACCGGACAGTGTTGTACTAATCACCATACGGTGTAGTACTAATCACCGTACAGTGTAGTTCTAATCACCGTACAGTGTAGTTCTAATCACCGTACAGTGTAGTTCTAATCACCGGACAGTGTAGTTCTAATCACCGTACAGTGTAGTTAATCACCATACAGTGTAGTTCTAATCACCGGACAGTGTAGTTCTAATCACCATACAGTGTAGTTCTAATCACCGTACAGTGTAGTTCTAATCACCATACAGTGTAGTTCTAATCACCGTACAGCGTAGTTCTAATCACCGGACAGTGTAGTTCTAATCACCGTACAGTGTAGTTGTAATCACCGTACAGCGTAGTTCTAATCACCGGACAGTGTTGTACTAATCACCATACGGTGTAGTACTAATCACCGTACAGTGTAGTTCTAATCACCGTACAGTGTAGTTCTAATCACCGTACAGTGTACTTTTAATCACCGGACAGTGTAGTTCTAATCACCGTACAGTGTAGTTAATCACCATACAGTGTAGTTCTAATCACCGGACAGTGTAGTTCTAATCACCATACAGTGTACTTCTAATCACCATACAGTGTAGTTCTAATCACCATACAGTGTAGTTCTAATCACCGTACAGTGTAGTTCTAATCACCATACAGTGTAGTTCTAATCACCATACAGTGTAGTTCTAATCACCGTACAGCGTAGTTCTAATCACCGGACAGTGTAGTTCTAATCACCGTACAGTGTAGTTGTAATCACCGTACAGCGTAGTTCTAATCACCGGACAGTCTTGTACTAATCACCATACGGTGTAGTACTAATCACCGTACAGTGTAGTTCTAATCACCGGACAGTGTAGTTCTAATCACCGTACAGTGTAGTTCTAATCACCGTAGAGTGTAGTACTAATCCCCGTACAGTGTAGTTCTAATCACCGTACAGTGTAGTTCTAATCACCATACAGTGTAGTTCTAATCACCGGACAGTGTAGTTCTAATCACCATACAGTGTAGTTCTAATCACCGGACAGTATAGTTCTAATCACCGTACATTGTAGTTATAATCACCATACAGTGTAGTTCTAATCACCATACAGTGTAGTTCTAATCACCATACAGTGTAGTTCTAATCACCGGACAGTGTAGTTCTAATCACCATACAGTGTAGTTCTAATCACCGGACAGTATAGTTCTAATCACCGTACAGTATAGTTCTAATCACCGTACAGTGTAGTTCTAATCACCATACAGTGTAGTTCTAATCACCATACAGTGTAGTACTAATCACCATACAGTGTAGTTCTAATCACCATACAGTGTAGTTATAATCACCTTACAATGTAGTTCTAATCACCGTACAGTGTAGTTCTAATCACCGTACAGTGTAGTTCTAATCACCGTACAGTGTAGTTCTAATCACCGTACAATGTAGTTCTAATCACCGTACAGTGTAGTTCTAATCACCGTACAGTGTAGTTCTAATCACCATACAATGTAGTTCTAATCACCGTACAGTGTAGTTCTAATCACCGGACAGTGTAGTTCTAATCACCATACAGTGTAGTTCTAATCACCATACAGTGTAGTTCTAATCACCGGACAGTGTAGTTCTAATCACCGTACAGTGTAGTTCTAATCACCGGACGGTGTAGTTCAAATCACCATACAGTGTAGTTCTAATCACCGGACAGTGTAGTTCTAATCACCATACAGTGTAGTTCTAATCACCGGACAGTGTAGTACAAATCACCGAACGGTGTAGTTCTAATCACCGTACAGTGTAGTTCTAATCATCGGACTGTGTAGTTCTAATCACCGGACAGTGTAGTACAAATTATCGTACAGTGTAGTTCTAATCACCACACAGTGTAGTTCTAATCACCGGACAGTGTAGTTCTAATCACCGGACAGTGTAGTTGTAATCACCGGACAGTGTAGTTCTAATCACCGGACAGTGTAGTTCTAATCACCACACAGTGTAGTTCTAATCACCGGACAGTGTAGTTCTAATCACCGGACAATGTAGTTCTAATCACCGTACAGTGTAGTTCTAATCACCATACAGTGTAGTTCTAATCACCGGACAGTGTAATTCTAATCAGCGGACAGTGTAGTTCTAATCACCACACAGTGTAGTTCTAATCAGCGAACAGTGTAGTTCTAATCACCATACAGTGTAGTTCTAATCACCGGACAGTGTAGTTCTAATCACCATACAGTGTAGTTCTAATCACCGTACAGTGTAGTTCTAATCACCATCCAGTGTCGTTCTAATCACCGGACAGTGTAGTACAAATCACTATACAGTGTAGTTCTGATCACCGTACAGTGTAGTTCTAATCACCATACAGTGTAGTTCTAATCACCATACAGTGTAGTTCTAATCACCGGACAGTGTAGTACAAATCACTATACAGTGTAGTTCTAATCACCGGACAGTGTAGTTCTAATCACTGTACAGTGTAGTTCTAATCACTGTACAGTGTAGTTCTAATCACCTTACAGTGTAGTACTAATCACCGTACAGTGTAGTTCTACTCACTGGACAGTGTAGTTCTAATCACTGTACAGTGTAATTCTAATCATCTTACAGTGTAGTTCTAATTACCATACAGTGTAGTTCTAATCACCGGACAGTGTAATTCTTATCACCGTACAGTGTAGTTCTAATCGCCATACAGTGTAGTTCTAATCACCATACAGTGTAGTTCTAATCACCGTACAGTGTAGTTCTAATCACCATACAGTGTAGTTCTAATCACCATCAAGTGTAGTACTAATCACCATACAGTGTAGTTCTAATCACCGTACAGTGTAGTTCTAATCACCGGACAGTGTAGTTCTAATCACCGTACAGTGTAGTTCTAATCACCGGGCAGTGTAGTTCTAATCACCGTACAGTGTAGTTCTAATCACCGTACAGTGTAGTTCTAATCACCATACAGTGTAGTTCTAATCACCATACAATGTAGTTCTAATCACCGTACAGTGTAGTTCTAATCACCGGACAGTGTAGTTCTAATCACCGGACAGTGTAGTTCTATTCACCATACAGTGTAGTTCTAATCACCATACAGTGTAGTTCTAATCACCATACAGTGTAGTTCTAATCACTGTACAGTGAAGTTCTAATCACCATACAATGTAGTTCTAATCACCGGACAGTGTAGTTCTAATCACCAGACAGTGTAGTTCTAATCACCGGACAGTGTAGTTCTAATCACCGGACAGTGTAGTTCTATTCACCATACAGTGTAGTTCTAATCACCATACAGTGTAGTTCTAATCACCATACAGTGTAGTTCTAATCACCATACAGTGTAGTTTTAATCACCATACAGGGTAGTTATAATCACCGTACAGTGTAGTTCTAATCACTTTACAGTGTAGTTCTAATCACCATACAATGTAGTTCTAATCACCATACAGTGTAGTTCTAATCACCATACAGTGTAGTTCTAATCACCATACAGTGTAGTTCTAATCACCATACAGGGTAGTTATAATCACCGGACAGTGTAGTACTAATCACCGTACAGTGTAGTTCTAATCACCATACAGTGTAGTTCTAATCACCATGCAGTGTAGTTCTAATCACCGGACTGTGTAGTTCTAATCACCATACAGTGTAGTACTAATCACCACACAGTGTAGTTCTAATCACCATACAGTGTAGTTCTAATCACCGGACAGTGTAGTACTAATCACCATACAGTGTAGTTCCAATCACCGGACAGTGTAGTTCTAATCAACGGACAGTGTAGTTCTAATCACCGGACAGTGTAGTTTTAATCACCATACAGTGTAGTTCTAATCACCATACAGTGTAGTTCTAATCACCATACAGTGTAGTTCTAATCACCGTACAGTGTAGTTCTAATCACCGGACAGTGTAGTTCTAATCACCACACAGTGTAGTTCTAATCACCGGAAAGTGTAGTACTAATCACCACACAGTGTAGTTCTAATCACCATACAGTGTAGTTCTAATCACCGTACAGTGTAGTTCTAATCCCCGGACAGTGTAGTTCTAATCACCGGACAGTGTAGTACTAATCACCGTACATTGTAGTTCTAATCACCGGACAGTGTAGTACTAATCACCGTACAATGTAGTTCTAATCACCGTACAGTGTAGTTCTAATCACCGTACAGTGTAGTTCTAATCCCCGGACAGTGTAGTTCTAATCACCGGACAGTGTAGTACTAATCACCGTACATTGTAGTTCTAATCACCGGACAGTGTAGTACTAATCGCCGTACAGTGTAGTTCTAATCACCGTACAGTGTAGTTATAATCACCATACAGTGTAGTTCTAATCACCGTACAGTGTAGTTCTAATCACCGGAATGTGTAGTTCTAATCACCGTACAGTGTAGTTCTAATCACCGGACAGTGTAGTTCTAATCACCGTACAGTGTAGTACTAATCACCGTACAGTGTAGTTCTAATCACCATACAGTGTAGTTCTAATCACCGGACAGTGTAGTTCTAATCACCATACAGCGTAGTTGTAATCACCGGACAGTGTAGTTCTAATCACCATACGGTGTAGTTCTAATCACCGTACAGCGTAGTACTAATCACCATACAGTGTAGTTCTAATCACCGTACAGTGTAGTTCTAATCACCGTACAGTGTAGTACTAATCACCGTACAGTGTAGTACTAATCACCATACAGTGTAGTTCTAATCACCGGACAGTGTAGTTCTAATCACCGTACAGTGTAGTTCTAATCACCGGACAATGTTGTTCTAATCATGGTACAGTGTAGTTCTAATAAGCGGACAGTGTAGTTCTAATCACCGGACAGTGCCGTTTTAACAAAAATACTGAAAGACGAACAGACGAAAACCCGCCAAAGATTAAACACGAAAAGACGAAAACTTGCCTTAGCTAAAAATCGAAAACTGAGATAAAAAAGGCGTCAAAGCGTAAAATTTAAATTGCCTACTTTATATATATTTTTGATATACATGTAATTATATATCATATACATGTATATACAATCATCTTTCTATAATATTCGCAACCCATGGTCCATATATACATTTTCTATGTGTGTATTATAGATACAGTAGTATAATATGTAGGGACATTGGGATGGGATTTCGTGCCAAGCCCCTGTGTTTCTCTCATTGACAGGGATATTGCACGAGACTTGTACACCTCTAAAATTCCTCGATTGTCTAATGGTTTTTTTTTTTACCAAGTGGTTTTGAATTAGTGCCTGTTACAAGGTAGAGACTAATATAAATTTAATATATAACTTGATGCAATACAAATTGGACTTCAGTGACGTGCGAGACTGGTAAGATTGATAGCTCGGGTAGAGTGTCCGATGTGGTTATGAAGTAAGGGCTTTGTATGAGAGATGTTACTCGCCCGTACTGATTCCTTGTGGAATATGTTGATTATTTTAGAGTGACGTAGGGTTTTTATATATCGTCTGTATGTACCACACATCATTATCACGGAAGTTTCATATTGTAGTATCGTTGACACCACAGGTGTTTATTTTCTTCTTCCGACAAATGAGACTCGTTCCATAAAATCCCATATGAAATAAAAACAAAAACCACATTTTAAGATCCAGTATGCATGTTGACCGTGGGTCGATCATCCGTGCGAAGTACCTGTGGTACTTTAATACAAACATTTATATATGGAATGCGGGTTGGACATTCGTTCCACGTCCCTGTGATACTATAATACAAACCTGTATATATTGATGTGGGCTGAGCATTAATCGTGCCATGTCCCTGTGCATAGAAAGTTAAACCATGGGAAATGTACAATCCGTTTTAATTCAACTGCATTTTAAGCAGAAAAAAAGTTCCAAAGAATTCATGACTGATCACTTTATAGAAATCTAATGTCGGCAAAACAGTAAAGAAGTAGTCACTAAACAATGGGATTTGACTGTTGTAAACGAGTTAACTTACAATGACCTGTATAAAGTGACACCAGTATTTATCTGGCCCGCATTGACTTGTAAATACAAAATGTAATACATAGCGTGGCCTTCAACTCTGGTCAGGAAGATTGTAGTGGTAGTTCTATTCATACTACACTTTTCTATCGAGATTGAAATCCGAGATAAGTTCAATATTTAACACGTTGATTTTAAATACGTTAAACAATTATATCGATTGTGCCGATATCTCTAAATCAGGTTGTCATTACATGTGCAGACATAGGCAATTCACTTTTGTGCCATCTAGTTAAATGGATATCATGTTTGAATCTCAGACGAAATTTTTGTTCAAAGAGCTCAGATATATTTACATATTTTATGTACCAGATGTTGACGATAAAGTATCCGCCCCTCACTTGGAATTGAATAGTGATCAAATCTATGGTCCCGAATTAAGATAAAAGTTTTGAAGTTTTACGTATAAAAAGAATGTTTTAACGTCAACACAACATCCTGGACTGTGACAGAACATGCCGATAGACACAGGGTCTAGACACGTCACTGTGACCCAGATGGAAAATTAACCTAAGGTCCGATCCCAACACTTCATTCTGGGGCATAGGAACGTCAAGACAGAACTTGAGTAGACCTCGATAAAATCCACTATTGGTTTCCCCAAATATGGCACATCTCCAAATATAATTTGTCTTTTTTTATTGTTTGTTTGTTTTTCGCCAAGATTTCCAAACTTAGTTCTTTATTTTTTGGCTTGTTGTATCTCACTACTGTACAACGATCTGTGTATTGGGTTCTAATGATCGAGGTTGGTTTCTAAGGATCGTGATGGTTTGTAAATATCGAGGTAGGTTTCTAAGGATCGAGCTGATTTTTAAGGATCGATGTTGTTTTCCAAGGATCGTGGTGGTTTGTAGGTTCGAGGTCTGTTTCTAAGGACCGAGGTTGGTTTCTAAGGATCGTGGTGGTTTGTAGGATCGAGGTCTGTTTCTAAGGATCGATGTTGTTTTCCAAGGATCGTGGTGGTTTGTAGGTTCGAGGTCTGTTTCTAAGGACCGAGGTTGGTTTCTAAGGATCGTGGTGGTTTGTAGGATCGAGGTCTGTTTCTAAGGATCGATGTTGGTTTCTGAGAATCGGGTTTTTTTTCTAAAGCTCCAGATTGATTTCTAAGGATCAGGATGTGTTCTAAGGATCAGGATGGTTTCTAAGGATCGAGGATGGTTTCTAAGGATCGAGGATGGTTTCTAAGGATCGAGGTTGGTTTCTAAGGATCGTGATGGTTTGTGAGGATCGGGTTTCTAAGGATCGAGGTTGGTTTCTAAGGATCGGGGTTGGTTTCTAAGGATCGTGATGGTTTGTGAGGATCGGGGTAGTTTCTAAAGATCGAGATTGGTTTCTAAGGATCAGGATGTGTTCTAAGTATCGGGGTTGGTTTCTAAGGATCGTGATGTTTTGTAAGGATCGGGGTAGTTTCTAAAGATCGATATTGGTTTCTAAGGATCGAGATTGGTTTTTAAGGATCGTGATGGTTTGTAAGGATCAGATTATAGGATAGGTCAAGGGTTCCTGGAACTTTCACATTTCTAGGGCGAAGTAGACCAAAGAGAGCGACGAGGCAAGCACTCCCAAACAGAGAAATCCAAAATATCCTGTCAGCAAAGAACACCGTGAGTATCAGTCAGTAACTTGGGCGTGGTAACATCCACTGACTTTTTTTTTGAAACACCCCAATTGCTTTTCAAACCAATCAACTTCTGCTACAAAAAAGGTAACCCCTTTTGATGGACCTGGGAACCCGGAACGTTGAAGATGTACAGGGATATCTAAATACTGTTTAAAATAGTGTTGTACTTGGATTGCTTTACCGACGGATACATTGAATGTAAACCATGTTACATGTTTGAAATAGAAGGATTGTAAGACAATAGTTTATACATTTTGTAGTTACAAGCAGTCGAGTCACCCTTTCTTTGTAAGTATGTGGCTATTGTTCCGAACGCTATTTCCATTGCACCATCTGTGAACAATAAACAATGGGGAGATATAAGTTAAAGTATACAGGTTAACTCGTAACAATGAGGGTGAGGTAACAAGTCATATAATCCTGTAAGGCTGTCAGGTTCATTAAGTCGTGGACACAGGGATATATTTACATTATGTGCTGCAATTGCCTATATGTCGTTAGTAAACCAAAATGTATTCATGAGACTGTATGCTACAAAATACAGCTTCAGGTGTTGTAGGTTAAAACAATGACCGTTAATTATACTTTCGGCCTAGAGAGTTTTTGAATGCTAGCGTTTATTTACAGAAGCCATCACAAAAACAAAGCAACTTCGCAAGTTGTGAGAGTAATATTTTATAATTAAAAAGAAATATAGTAAACACAAAACTACTATAAGCGCCATTCTTGATCTATACGAAATTATCAAATTGTCACAGGGGCTCGTTTCCGAATTTTCAGAAATGCAAGACACGAAAACATTCAAAGTCCATTATTTATGAGGGGAAAAATCTTGTAAAAAATCGGTAGTATCGACATGGTTTCCGGTTGTGTATGAATACTGGATTTTAGTTTTGTGGTTATTCACTGATGTCAAAGGCCTACCTTACAAAATCGATCCCCTTTGAAGTTGAACATCGTCTACTAAGTTAGCGACACTGATGTGAATGGTTAGATTGGAATCTGCTTCGAACGAAATATCCTTGGAATCGTTTTCACCTATTCTTTTTATCTCAACATATTTTATTGTATAATCAATAAACAACGGGGATCAGGCACAAGTTTCCATTCTTACATAAAGCCCTTTCCCAAAAACAGTATACAGCATACAGTATATTTACACAAGATGATATTTAAATAGAGTGGTTGTATTCTATATATCACTGTACATTGTAGTTCAAATTACCGGAAAGGGTAGTTCTAACCACTGCACGTTGTACTAATTACCATACAATGTAGTTCTAATCACCGGACAGTGTAGAACTAATCACCGTACAGTGTAGTACTAATCACTGTACAGTGTAGTTCTAATCACCATACAGTGTAGTTCTAATCACCATACAGCGTAGTTCTAATCACCTTACAGTGTAGTTCTAATCACCGGACAGTGTAGTTCTAATCACCATACAGTGTAGTTCTAATCACCATACAGTGTAGTTCTAATCACCATAAAGTGTAGTTCTAATCACCATAAAGTGTAGTACTAATCACCGTACAGTGTAGTTCTAATCACCATACAGTGTAGTTCTAATCACCATACAGTGTAGTTCTAATCACCGTACAGTGTAGTACCAATCACCGTACAGTGTAGTTCTAATCACCGTACAGTGTAGTTCTAATCACCATACATTGTAGTTTTAATCACCATATAGTGTAGTTCTAATCACCGGACAGTGTAGTACTAATCACCGTACAGTGTAGTTCTAATCACCATAAAGTGTAGTTCTAATCACCATACAGTGTAGTTTTAATCACCATACAGGGTAGTTCTAATCACCGGACAGTGTAGTACTAATCACCGTACAGTGTAGTTCTAATCACCGTACAGTGTAGTTCTAATCACCGGACTGTGTAGTTCTAATCACCGTACAGTGTAGTTTTAATCACCGTACAGTGTAGTTCTAATCACCGGACAGTGTAGTTTTAATCACCGTACAGTGTAGTTCTAATCACCGTACAGTGTAGTTTTAATCACCGTACAGTGTAGTTCTAATCACCGTACAGTGTAGTTTTAATCACCGTACAGTGTAGTTCTAATCACCATACAGTGTAGTTCTAATCACCGCACTGTGTAGTTCTAATCACCATACAGTGTAGTTCTAATCACCGCACTATGTAGTTCTAATCATCGTACAGTGTAGTTTAATCACCGTACAGTGTAGTTCTAATCACCGTACAGTGTAGTTCTAATCACCGTACAGTGTAGTTCTAATCACCGTACAGTGTAGTTTTAATCACCGTACAGTGTAGTTCTAATCACCGCACTGTGTAGTTTAATCACCATACAGTGTAGTTCTAATCACCGGACAGTGTAGTTCTAATCACCATACAGTGTAGTTCTAATCACCGTACAGTGTAGTTCTAATCACCATACAGTGTAGTTCTAATCACCGCACTGTGTAGTTTTAATCACCATACAGTGTAGTTCTAATCACCATACAGTGTAGTTCTAATCACCATACAGTGTAGTTCTAATCACCATACAGTGTAGTTCTAATCACCGTACAGTGTAGTACTAATCACCGTACAGTGTAGTTCTAATCACCATACAGTGTAGTTCTAATCACCGTACAGTGTAGTTTTAATCACTGTACAGTGTAGTTCTAATCACCATACAGTGTAGTTCTAATCACCGGACAGTGTAGTTCTAATCACCATACAGTGTAGTTCTAATCACCATACAGTGTAGTTTTAATCACTGTACAGTGTAGTTCTAATCACCGTACAGTGTAGTTCTAATCACCATACAGTGTAGTTCTAATCACCATACAGTGTAGTTCTAATCACCGGACAGTGTCGTTTTAACAAAAAGACTGAGAGACGAACAGACGAAAACCCACCAAAGATTAAACACGAAAAGACGAAAACTTGCCTAAGCTAAAAATCGAAAACTGAGATAAAAAAGGCGTCAAAGCGTAAAATTTAAATTGCGTATTTTGTATATATTTTTATATACATGTAATTATATATCATATACATGTATATACAATCATCTTTCTATAATATTCGCAACCCATGGTCCATATATACATTTTATATGTGTGTATTATAGATACAGTAGTATAATATGTATAGGACATTGGGATGGGATTTCGTGCCAAGCCCCTGTGTTTCTCTCATTGACAGGGATATTGCACGAGACTTGTACACCTCTAAAATTCCTCGATTGTCTAATGGTTTTTTTTTACCAAGTGGTTTTGAATTAGTGCCTGTTACAAGGTAGAGACTAATATAAATTTAATATATAACTTGATGCAATACAAATTGGACTTCAGTGACGTGCGAGACTGGTAAGATTGATAGCTCGGGTAGAGTGTCCGATGTGGTTATGAAGTAAGGGCTTTGTATGAGAGATGTTACCCGCCCGTACTGATTCCTTGTGGAATATGTTGATTATTTTAGAGTGACGTAGGGTTTTTATATATCGTCTGTATGTACCACACATCATTATCACGGAAGTTTCATATTGTAGTATCGTTGACACCACAGGTGTTTATTTTCTTCTTCCGACAAATGAGACTCGTTCCATAAAATCCCATATGAAATAAAAACAAAAACCACATTTTAAGATCCAGTATGCATGTTGACCGTGGGTCGATCATTCGTGCGAAGTACCTGTGGTACTTTAATACAAACATTTATATATGGAATGCGGGTTGGACATTCGTTCCACGTCCCTGTGATACTATAATACAAACCTGTATATATTGATGTGGGCTGAGCATTCGTGCCATGTCCCTGTGCATAGAAAGTTAAACCATGGGAAATGTACAATCCGTTTTAATTCAACTGCATTTTAAGCAGAAAAAAAGTTCCAAAGAATTCATGACTGACTTTATAGAAATCTAATGTCGGCAAAACAGTAAAGAAGTAGTCACTAAACAATGGGATTTGACTGTTGTAAACGAGTTAACTTACAATGACCTGTATAAAGTGACACCAGTATTTATCTGGCCCGCATTGACTTGTAAATACAAAATGTAATACATAGCGTGGCCTTCAACTCTGGTCAGGAAGATTGTAGTGGTAGTTCTATTCATACTACACTTTTCTATCGAGATTGAAATCCGAGATAAGTTCAATATTTAACACGTTGATTTTAAATACGTTAAACAATTATATCGATTGTGCCGATATCTCTAAATCAGGTTGTCATTACATGTGCAGACATAGGCAATTCACTTTTGTGCCATCTAGTTAAATGGATATCATGTTTGAATCTCAGACGAAATTTTTGTTCGAAGAGCGCAGATATATTTACATATTTTATGTACCAGATGTTGACGATAAAGTATCCGCCCCTCACTTGGAATTGAATAGTGATCAAATCTATGGTCCCGAATTAAGATAAAAGTTTTGAAGTTTTACGTATAAAAAGAATGTTTTAACGTCCACACAACATCCTGGACTGTGACGAAACATACCTATATATAGACACAGGGTCTAGACACGTCACTGTGACCCAGATGGAAAATTAACCTAAGGTCCGATCCCAACACTTCATTCTGGGGCATAGGAACGTCAAGACAGAACTTGAGTAGACCTCGATAAAATCCACTATTGGTTTCCCCAAATATGGCACATCTCCAAATATAATTTGTCTTTTTTTATTGTTTGTTTGTTTTTCGCCAAGATTTCCAAACTTAGTTCTTTATTTTTTGGCTTGTTGTATCTCACTACTGTACAACGATCTGTGTATTGGGTTCTAATGATCGAGGTTGGTTTCTAAGGATCGTGGTGGTTTGTAAATATCGAGGTAGGTTTCTAAGGATCGAGCTGATTTTTAAGGATCGATGTTGTTTTCCAAGGATCGTGGTGGTTTGTAGGTTCGAGGTCTGTTTCTAAGGACCGAGGTTGGTTTCTAAGGATCGTGGTGGTTTGTAGGATCGAGGTCTGTTTCTAAGGATCGATGTTGTTTTCCAAGGATCGTGGTGGTTTGTAGGTTCGAGGTCTGTTTCTAAGGACCGAGGTTGGTTTCTAAGGATCGTGGTGGTTTGTAGGATCGAGGTCTGTTTCTAAGGATCGATGTTGGTTTCTGAGAATCGGGTTTTTTTTCTAAAGCTCCAGATTGATTTCTAAGGATCAGGATGTGTTCTAAGGATCGAGGATGGTTTCTAAGGATCGAGGTTGGTTTCTAAGGATCGTGATGGTTTGTGAGGATCGGGGTAGTTTCTAAAGATCGAGATTGGTTTCTAAAGATCGAGATTGGTTTCTAAGGATCAGGATGTGTTCTAAGTATCGGGGTTGGTTTCTAAGGATCGTGATGGTTTGTAAGGATCGGGGTAGTTTCTAAAGATCGAGATTGGTTTCTAAGGATCGAGATTTGTTTCTAAGGATCGAGATTGGTTTCTAAGGATCATATTATAGGATAGGTCAAGGGTCCCTGGAACTTTCACATTTCTAGGGCGAAGTAGACCAAAGAGAGCGACGAGGCAAGCACTCCCAAACAGAGAAATCCAAAATATCCTGTCAGCAAAGAACACCGTGAGTATCAGTCAGTAACTTGGGCGTGGTAACATCCACTGACTTTTTTTTTAAACACCCCAATTGCTTTTCAAACCAATCAACTTCTGCTACAAAAAAGGTAACCCCTTTTGATGGACCTGGGAACCCGGAACGGTGAGGATGTACAGGGATATTAAAATACTGTTTAAAATAGTAAACCATGTTACATGTTTGAAATAGAAGGATTGTAAGACAATAGTTCCCACATTTGGTAGTTACAAGCAGTCGAGTCACCCTTTCTTTGTAAGTCTGGGGCTATTGTTCCGAGCGCTAATTCCATTGCACCATCTGTGAACAATAAACAATGGGGAGATATAAGTTAAAGTATACAGGTTAACTCGTAACAATGAGAGTGAGGTAACAAGTCATATAATCCTGTAAGGCTGTCAGGTTCATTAAGTCGTGGACACAGGGATATATTTACATTCTGTGCTGCAATTTGCCTATATGTCGTTAGTAAACCAAATTGTGTTCATGAGACTGTATACTACAATGTACAGTGATTCGGTCAGAGTAGGAATACAGCCCCAGGTGCTGCAGATTAAAACAATGACCACCAATTACTTTCGGTTTGTTTGTTTGTCGTAAAGATTTCCAAACTTAGTTATTAATTTTCGTTCGTTTGGCCAACTGTATCTCACTACTGTACGCCCTGTCCCATTCATTTAAAGAATTGAGTGTTCCTTCGAAGGACCGCGGTGGTTTTTAAGGATCGAGGTTGGTTTCTAAGGATCAATGTTAGTTTCTAAGGACCGGTGGTGGTTTCTAAGGATAAGGATGGTTTCTAAGGATCTATATGTTGGGTTGTAAGGATCGATGTTGGTTTCTAATGATCGAGGTTGGTTTCTAATGATCGAGGTTGGTTTCTAAGGATCGAGGTTGGTTTCCAAGAATCGGGTTGGTTTCTAAGGACCGGTGGTGGTTTCTAAGGATAAGGATGGTTTCCAAGGATCGGGTTGGTTTCTAAGGATCGAGGTTTGTTTCTCGGGATCGGGGATGGTTTCTAAGGATCGGGGTGTTGGTTTCTAAGGATCGTGGTTGGTTTCTAAGGATCGTGGTGGTTTGTAAGGATCGAGGTCGGTTTCTAAGGACCGAGGTTATTTCTAAGGTTCGATGTTGGTTTCTAAGGATCGGGGTGGTTTCTATGGATCGAAAGTGGTTTCCAACGATCGAGGGAAGATTCTAGGGATCGAGCTTGATTTTCTTAGGATCGGGATGCTTTCTAAGGATCGGGATGTCTTCTATGACAATGTAGGTGTCCACCAATTACGCTGAAGGTGTCCCTCTATGACACTGTATGTTTCCCTCTATGACCCTGTATGTTTCCCTCTATGACACTATGTTTCCCTCTATGAAACTGTAGGTGTCCCTCTATGACACTGTATGTTTCCCTCTATGACACTATGTTTCCCTCTATGACACTATGTTTCCCTCTATGACACTGTAGGTGTCCCTCTATTACACGGTAGGTGTCACCTATGACACTGTAGGTGCCCCTCTATGACACTGTAGGTGTCCCTCTATGACACTGTAGGTGTCCCTCTATGACACTGTAGGTGTCCCTCTATGACACTGTAGGTGTCACCTATGACACTGTAGGTGTCCCTCTATGACACTGTAGGTGTCCCTCTATGACACTGTAGGTGTACCACTATGACACTGTAGGTGTCCCACTATGACACTGTAGGTGTCCCTCTATGACACTGTAGGTGTCCCTCTATGACACTGTAGGTGTCCCTCTATGACACTGTAGGTGTCCCTCTATGACACTGTAGGTGTCCCTCTATGACACTGTAGGTGTACCACTCTGACACTGTAGGTGTCCCACTATGACACTGTAGGTGTCCCTCTATGACACTGTAGGTTTCCCTCTATGACACTGTAGGTGTCTCTCTATGACACTGTAGGTGTCCCTCTATGACACTGTATGTGTCCATCTATGACACTGTAGGTGTCCCTCTATGACACTGTATGTTTCCCTCTATGACACTGTAGGTGTCCCTCTATGACACTGTAGGTGTCCCTCTATGACACTGTATGTGTCCCTCTATGACACTATGTTTCCCTCTGTGACACTGTAGGTGTCCCTCTATGACACTGTAGGTGTCCCTCTGTGACACTGTAGGTGTCCCTCTATGACACTATATGTTTCCCTCTATGACACTGTAGGTGTCCCTCTATGACACTGTAGGTGTCCCTCTATGACACTATAGGTGTCCCTCTATGACACTGTAGGTGTCCCTCTATGACCCTGTAGGTGTCCCTCTATGACACTGTAGGTGTCCCTCTATGACACTGTAGGTGTCCCTCTATGACACTGTAGGTTTCCCTCTATGACACTGTAGGTGTCCCTCTATGACACTGTAGGTGTCCCTCTATGACACTGAAGGCGTCCCTCTATGACACTATGTGTCCCTCTATGACACTGTAGGCTTCCCTCTATGACACTGTAGGTGTCCCTCTATGACACTGTATGTGTCCCTCTATGACACTGTAGGTTTGCCTCTATGACACTGTAGGTGTCCCTCTATGACACTGTAGGTGTCCCTCTATGACACTGTAGGTGTCCCTCTATGACACATTAGGGGCCCCTCTATGACACTGTAGGTGTCCCTCTATGACACTGTAGGTGTCCCTCTATGACACTGTAGGTGTCCCTTTATGACACTATAGGTGTCCCTCTATGACACTGTAGGTGTCCCTCTGTGACACTGTAGGTGTCCCTCTGTGACACTGTAGGTGTCCCTCTATGACACTATATGTGTCCCTCTATGACACATTAGGTGTCCCTCTATGACACTGTAGGTGTCCCTCTATGACACTGTATGTGTCCTTCTATGACACTGTATGTGTCCCTCTATGACACTGTAGATGTCCCTCTATGACTCTGTATGTTTCCCTCTATGACACTATATGTGTCCCTCTATGACACTGTATGTGTCCCTCTATGGCACTGTATGTTTCCCTCTATGACACTATATGTGTCCCTCTATGACACTATATGTGTCCCTCTATGACACTGTATGTGTCCCTTTTTGACACTGTAGGTGTCCCTCTATGACACTATATGTTTCCCTCTATGACACTGTAGGTGTCCTTCTATGCCACTGTAGTGTCCCTCTATGACACTGTAGGTGTCCCTCTATGACACATTAGGTGCCCCTCTATGACACTGTAGGTGTCCCTCTATTACACGGTAGGTGTCCCTTTATGACACTATAGGTGTCCCTCTGTGACACTGTAGGTGTCCCTCTATGACACATTAGGTGCCCCTCTATGACACTGTAGGTGTCCCTCTATTACACGGTATGTGTCCCTTTATGACACTATAGGTGTCCCTCTGTGACACTGTAGGTGCCCCTCTATGACACTGTAGGTGTCCCTCTATGACACATTAGGTGCCCCTCTATGACACTGTAGGTGTCCCTCTATGACACTATAGGTGTCCCTCTATTATGGCATCAGTGTCCATCTATGACACTGTCAGTGTCCCTTGTGAATCTGTCAGTGTCCCTGTATGACAATCTTGTGTCCCTCTCAGGGCTTCCCACATTAGTCTATTTTTTTTAGCATGTAGTTAGTACCAGCAGTATATTACATGTATATTCTAATCCCCGGGGGTCAAACAGAATACTCGACTTATTATCAGAACAGGTTAAATTCATTTAATTTCAGTTAAATTTTCATTTTTGTTAAGTGTTTTCCGACACTTCTTGCAACTGTAGTTCATTCTCAAAATGTTTTGTGAGCATGTATATCTCTTTTGACGTAACAGTTTTTGAATGTCGCTGCCCACTATAGAAAATCTTATTGTATTTTCGATAGAGAGGTTGAGGTGTATTTCCTAATATTTTTTTGTACCTGGTACATTGTAGTAATGAAAATTCTATTATAGAGTTAAAAACGTTAATTTAACCATCATCAACATTTTTTAACAATCTCTTAATGGTACATTACAGACTGCAATTGGTATAATTTGTGCCCTATTCTCTTGCTTGAATTATTATAACAAAAAATATATATGTAGGGTACACGAAATGGTCGAATAGAATTCATATAAAATTTGACAATATAAAACAGAATACGATATCCAGATAACCCCACGTGTTCCATGTGAAATAATTTAACGTGCATTCCTATGAGACAATGGGACAGCAGGTTTTGACATTTGAACTAAAACGCGACCTGTACTAGACAAAACAAATCAATACAATACAAATCAAACTGCCCACCCCGTGACCACTGCCCAGTATTTATTAAAGCCAGCTATTGATTCAACTCAACAATGGACAGCATTACAAAGACAGCCATACACTAAGGATAGGGAGGGTACATGTATACTCAATTATCTGACCAGTTTTTTTATTTTATTTCTATTTTTTTTCTTATTATTATTATAATTATTCCTTTAGTTTGTAAGCATTACAAGAACATTCAATGCGATGGGCCCTTAAACTGGCCCCGTTATTTGGCCTGGACAACAGACATAAAAGCTACACTCTCATCAGGCAAACCACCTCAAAACTCAACAGTCGTAAACGCTACACTCTAACCAGACAAACCACCTCAAAACTCAACAGACATAAACGCTACACTCTCACAACTCAAACCACCTCAAAACTCAACAGACATAAACGCTACACTCTCACCAGACAAACCACCTCAAAACTCAACAGTCGTAAACGCTACACTCTAACCAGACAAACCACCTCAAAACTCAACGCTACACTCTAACCAGACAAACCACCTCAAAACTCAACAGACATAAACGCTACACTCTCACAACTCAATTCACCTCAAAACTCAACAGTCGTAAACGCTACACTCTCACCAGACAAACCACCTCAAACTTAACAGTCGTAAACGCTACACTCTCACCAGTCAAACCACCTCAAACTTAACAGTCGTAAACGCTACACTCTCACCAGTCAAACCACCTCAAACTTAACAGTCGTAAACGCTACACTCTAACCAGACAAACCACCTCAAAACTCAACAGACATAAACGCTACACTCTCACAACTCAATTCACCTCAAAACTCAACAGTCGTAAACGCTACACTCTCACCAGACAAACCACCTCAAACTTAACAGTCGTAAATGCTACACTCTCACCAGTCAAACCACCTCAAACTTAACAGTCGTAAACGCTACACTCTCACCAGTCAAACCACCTCAAACTTAACAGTCGTAAACGCTACACTCTCACAACTCAAACCACCTCAGAACTCAACGCTACACTCTCACCAGTCAAACCACCTCAAAACTCAACAGTCGTAAACGCTACACTCTCACCAGACAAACCACCTCAAACTTAACAGTCGTAAACGCTACACTCTCACCAGTCAAACCACCTCAAACTTAACAGTCGTAAACGCTACACTCTCACCAGTCAAACCACCTCAAACTTAACAGTCGTAAACGCTACACTCTCACAACTCAAACCACCTCAGAACTCAACACTACACTCTCACCAGTCAAACCACCTCAGAACTCAACGCTACACTCTCACCAGACAAACCACCTCAAACTCAACAGACATAAACGCTACACTCTCACCAGACAAACCACCTCAAAACTCAACAGTCGTAAACGCTACACTCTCACCAGACAAACCACCTCAAACTTAACAGTCGTAAACGCTACACTCTCACCAGTCAAACCACCTCAAAACTCAACAGTCGTAAACGCTACACTCTCACCAGTCAAGCCACCTCAAAACTCAACAGACATAAACGCTACACTCTAACCAGTCAAACCACCTCAGAACTCAACACTACACTCTCACCAGCCAAACCACCTCAGAACTCAACACTACACTCTCACCAGTCAAGCCACCTCAAAACTCAACAGACATAAACGCTACACTCTAACCAGTCAAACCACCTCAAAACTCAACACTACACTCTCACCAGTCAAACCACCTCAAAACTCAACACTACACTCTCACCAGTCAAACCACCTCAGAACTCAACGCTACACTCTCACCAGTCAAACCACCTCAAAACTCAACAGACATAAACGCTACATTCTCTCCAGACAAACCACCTCAAAACTCAACAGACATAAACGCTACACTCTCACCAGACAAACCACCTCAAAACTCAACAGACGTAAACGCTACACTCTCACCAGTCAAACCACCTCAAAACTCAACAGTCGTAAACGCTACACTCTCACAACTCAAACCACCTCAAAACTCAACACTACACTCTCACCAGTCAAACCACCTCAGAACTCAACGCTACACTCTCACCAGTCAAACCACCTCAAAACTCAACAGACATAAACGCTACACTATCACCAGACAAACCACCTCAAAACTCAACAGACATAAACGCTACACTCTCACCAGACAAACCACCTCAAAACTCAACAGACATAAACGCTACACTCTCACAACTCAAACCACCTCAAAACTCAACAGTCGTAAACGCTACACTCTCACCAGTCAAACCACCTCAAAACTCAACAGACATAAACGCTACACTCTCACCAGACAAACCACCTCAAAACTCAACGGAAGTAAACGCTACACTCTCACCAGACAAACCACTTCAAAACTTAACAGAGGTAAACGCTACACTCTCACCAGTCAAACCACCTCAAAACTCAACAGTCGTAAACGCTACACTCTCACAACTCAAACCACCTCAAAACTCAACGCTACACTCTCACAACTCAAACCACCTCAAAACTCAACGCTACACTCTCACAACTCAAACCACCTCAAAACTCAACGCTACACTCTCACAACTCAAACCACCTCAAAACTCAACGCTACACTCTCACAACTCAAACCACCTCAAAACTCAACGCTACACTCTCACAACTCAAACCACCTCAAAACTCAACGCAAGTCGACATGATAAAGTATTTTTCGCTTCTTATCGACTCGATAGGGTGAAATATTACGCTAGATATCTCATGTTCGATCCCAGATAGAGGACTATGTTGAACAAGAGGCCAAATAGGACTGTGTCAATCACCTACTATTCACATTGTTGATCACCCTGCCTTTCAGATGATCAAAAGGGCTTGTTTTTTGCGCTTGAACAAATTTGACTCGAATAAACATTTGAGAGCGTCAACCCGTGAACCTACCAGCAAAGTAGCAGGGTATCTAGATTTTAGGTATTTCAGATAATGATATATGTACTTGCAACATTTTGGACTCCATCCCAGGAAACTATAAGCCGAAAGATCATGATATTGGGTATTTTGTTTTGTGAAAAGACTTCGTTAGAATGATTTAACTTTGACCTTTGTCACCTTGATCAGGGTCATTTCATGTTGAATCCTGTAGCGGCGTCATCCCAGAAATCTATCATCCAAACACCTTTATTCAAGACCTTTTAGTCTAAATGAAGAAACCATTTGATTGTTTTAACAATGTTCATTCCTGTGACCTTGAATGTGCGTTAAAGTCGTTTGTTTCGCACACATTGACGGGTATAATATATACCATTTAGTTAATCAAAACGATTCGTTTGAATGCTTAAACGAATTTAATCCCTGTAACCTTATGCATAGGTCAATGTCATTTATTCTTTTCGGGTATTTTTAGGGCATACATTTACGAACAAAATACATGAAACGTATCATGATTCTAGGTATTTAGGTTTGTGAGATAAGATGTCGTTTGAACGTTTTTACCTTGAATTTGGGTCAATGTCATTTCTTCTTGCTCGGTCACCGAGTGGTTAAGGTGTCCCGTTACTAGCACTCCACCTCTGGGTTGCGAGTTCCAAACCCACGTGGGGCAGTTGCCGGGTACTGACCGAAGGTCGCTGGGGTTTTTCCGGGTACTCCGGCTTTTCTCCACCTGCAAAACCCACAGGCGCTTGCAAAGAAAATGAGAAATAAAAATATATATATATATCAGTGGTATGTGTACTGTGTGGTACTTTACAGAGTACACATACCACTATCATATAAAAAAAAAATGAATTTTTTTCTATGCAAGCGCCTGTGGCAAAACCTGGCACGTCCTTAAATGACCCTGTCTATTAATAGGGCGTTAAACAAAATAAACAAAACTAAACCAAATCTTACTTACGTTTACGGGAATCATCCCAAGGACCTACCAGCCAAACAGCTTGATTTTAGTCCTTTTAGTTAATCCGAAGAAGTCATTTGAGGGGGTTTATAATATTGACCCTGTGACCTTTGATATACTGAGCTTTTGGGGCTCCCAGGAACCTACCATAGTAAGTAAACTATAGTTAGTAAGCAATAGTTAGTAAATTATCATGATTCGAGACCTTTTGGTTTTTGAGGAAAAAAAAACGAAAAAACGTTGCCACTTGACGGATACCGCATAACTTTGCCAGGTGAGCTTTATTCAAGAAAGTAATTACCCATGAAAATTGACCTGAAAATAGCAGAATAGCCCATTCATATCAAGAAAATGACCTGAATTTTACCTGAAATTCACAGTAATTATTTTTCATGTGAAATTGACCTAATTTTCAGGTCAATTTCAGGTCAATATTGGTCAAATTTTCCTCGAGACATTTTGCCTGTGCAATTTATTTATTATTGACAAGTGATCTAGGGGTCGGCCCTTGCGGATATTATTTTGTATTGACAAGTGATCTAGGGGTCGGCCCTTGGGGATATTATTTATTATTGACAAGTGATCTAGGGGTCGGCCCTTGGGGATATTATTTTGTATTGACAAGTGATCTAGGGGTCGGCCCTTGGGGATATTATTTATTATTGACAAGTGATCTAGGGGTCGGCCCTTGGGGATATTATTTATTATTGACAAGTGATCTAGGGGTCGGCCCTTGGGGATATTATTTATTATTGACAAGTGATCTAGGGGTCGGCCCTTGGGGATATTATTTATTATTGACAAGTGATCTAGGGGTCGGCCCTTGGGGATATTATTTATTATTGACAAGTGATCTAGGGGTCGGCCCTTGGGGATATTATTTATTATTGACAAGTGATCTAGGGGTCGGCCCTTGGGGATATTATTTGTTATTGACAAGTGATCTAGGGGTCGGCCCTTGGGGATATTATTTATTATTGACAAGTGATCTAGGGGTCGGCCCTTGGGGATATTATTTATTATTGACAAGTGATCTAGGGGTCGGCCCTTGGGGATATTATTTGTTATTGACAAGTGATCTAGGGGTCGGCCCTTGGGGATATTATTTATTATTGACAAGTGATCTAGGGGTCGGCCCTTGGGGATATTATTTATTATTGACAAGTGATCTAGGGGTCGGCCCTTGGTGATATTATTTATTATTGACAAGTGATCTAGGGGTCGGCCCTTGGGGATATTATTTATTATTGACAAGTGATCTAGGGGTCGGCCCTTGGGGATATTATTTATTATTGACAAGTGATCTAGGGGTCGGCCCTTGGGGATATTATTTATTATTGACAAGTGATCTAGGGGTCGGCCCTTGGGGATATTATTTATTATTGACAAGTGATCTAGGGGTCGGCCCTTGGGGATATTATTTATTATTGACAAGTGATCTAGGGGTCGGCCCTTGGGGATATTATTTATTATTGACAAGTGATCTAGGGGTCGGCCCTTGGGGATATTATTTATTATTGACAAGTGATCTAGGGGTCGGCCCTTGGGGATATTATTTATTATTGACAAGTGATCTAGGGGTCGGCCCTTGGGGATATTATTTATTATTGACAAGTGATCTAGGGGTCGGCCCTTGGGGATATTATTTATTATTGACAAGTGATCTAGGGGTCGGCCCTTGGGGATATTATTTATTATTGACAAGTGATCTAGGCGTCGGCCCTTGGGGATATTATTTTCTTTCTGTGTTTTCGGAACGTGTCAAACCCCTATGTGGATAGGTAGAATATATTAGGTTTGACTTCGGCGATGTAAGCACCACCGCCATGTTTATATCGTGTGATGTGATTCACTGACCAGGTAAACGACTGACACGGGTTTGTATAGACTTTGTTCTACCCCTAAACTATGGTACTGTTACGAAGCTTCCACAATTCAGTACGGGAATTAAGAAACAAATCCCCATCTACACATAAAACAAATACGAAACAAAAAGCACAAACAAAAACCTACTTGATTGAAAAATAATAAAAATAATCAAATTAGTACGAAATGATGTAATATAGGCGAAATTTGTACGACTTTCCCGACCGTCGACATACCAGTAACGAGTACACTATGATCATCAATATACACTCTTTTTGTGTATTATGACTTCAACGTGAGGTTCAAGTTCAAGTTCAAGTTCTTTATTACTTTAAACCACATGGGTTATCAGTATATAAATTACATGATTTTGGCTGCATATATCATCGTCAGGCTCAGATAACAGTGCATTTTTCAAATACCAGATTTGTGTAGAGCGACACCCGAGATTTCGTTAAACCTATGACAAATGGCGGCATTCAACGCCCTGAGCTTGTCTTCTATTGCCAAAGGTTATAAGCTATAGGGTAGATAGAAATATAAAGATACATATGTCGTGTCCTTGTGATTATTGCTACTAACGTGAAAAAAAATAAAGATATCAACCCATAACGATTTTGTCATGAGGTATGAGCCAATGTCTCATTGTAGCAGCTAGTGGCTACCTCGCCGAGCAACGCCGTCGCATAGTAACAAACGCTATTGGGATCAACTTCTTGCTAAATGACATAGCTACGACATCACAGAACGTTTCCCGACCTCAACGTCCTGTGGCAATCGTCCCATTACACCACTAGTCCTATTGTTTACCGACTGAATATTACAAGTAAGTAAGTAAGTAAGTAAATAGTTTATTTAAGTGTCACATGTTTCAATACAATTTAAAACACAGTTTACACCATATCTTTAAAACACTCGGCCGACCTCGACCTATGAGACACTATATCACATCATTCTACAATAAAAATTTCCATTATTTAAAAAAAGTAACAATAATGAGTATACGATGCTTCTTATTGCATATACATGTAGTATTATACTCGTAGTTGCAGATAATATACAATAAATCTTATTTAAATATTCATTTATCCAGCCTAAGATTGAAGAACATTGAATGAATTCTAGTATTAATGTAACAATTAATGTTCATATAATTGAAACTCATTACATGGAACTAAACCCCTTAATGCCTATTGACAGATACGACAGATAATGTAACGATTGGCTTCGTTGGTTGATGGCGTCCATCAAACACCATGTCTTGAATTTCGCTGGTAACGTTTAAAGTGTTTGAACATAGCTAAAACTACTAGAGTAAACTTTATTTATTTTATAACAACTAAAAAACAAGTGATGTTAACTTATATTCAAACTGTTGTTGAATTGGTGGAACCGCTTGAAGGGCTTTACTCTGTAAGACGATGGCGTACCTGGAGAAAACCCACGTGGTCGGGCAGATGATCCCCAGTAACTTTCACGTACGATCGGAGATTCGGACCCCGGCCGCCCAGCTGAAAGGCATGTGTATTACCAACTGTGTTACCCGCTGTGTTACCCGCTGTGTTACCCACTGTGTTACCCACTGTGTTACCCGCTGTGTTACCCACTGTGTTACCCACTGTGTTACCCACTGTGTTACCTGCTGTGTTACCCACTGTGTTACCCACTGTGTTACCCACTGTGTTACCCACTGTGTTACCCGCTGTGTTACCCACTGTGTTACCACTGTGTTACCACTGTGTTACCACTGTGTTACCACTGTGTTACCACTGTGTTACCCACTGTGTTACCCACTGTGTTACCCGCTGTGTTACCCACTGTGTTACCCGCTGTGTTACCCACTGTGTTACCCGCTGTGTTACCACTGTGTTACCACTGTGTTACCCGCTGTGTTACCCACTGTGTTACCCGCTGTGTTACCCACTGTGTTACCCACTGTGTTAACACTGTGTTACCCACTGTGTTACCCGCTGTGTTACCCGCTGTGTTACCCGCTGTGTTACCCACTGTGTTACCACTGTGTTACCACTGTGTTACCACTGTGTTACCCGCTGTGTTACCCACTGTGTTACCACTGTGTTACCCACTGTGTTACCCGCTGTGTTACCCACTGTGTTACCCACTGTGTTACCCACTGTGTTACCCACTGTGTTACCCACTGTGTTACCACTGTGTTACCCACTGTGTTACCCGCTGTGTTACCCGCTGTGTTACCCGCTGTGTTACCCACTGTGTTACCCGCTGTGTTACCCGCTGTGTTACCCACTGTGTTACCCGCTGTGTTACCCGCTGTGTTACCCGCTGGTTTACCCACTGGGTTACCCACTCTGTTACCCACTGTGTTACCACTGTGTTACCCACTGTGTTACCCACTGTGTTACCACTGTTACCCACTGTGTTACCCGCTGTGTTACCCGCTGTGTTACCCGCTGTGTTACCACTGTGTTACCACTGTGTTACCCACTGTGTTACCCGCTGTGTTACCACTGTGTTACCCGCTGTGTTACCCGCTGTGTTACCCACTGTGTTACCCGCTGTGTTACCCACTGTGTTACCACTGTGTTACCCGCTGTGTTACCCACTGTGTTACCCGCTGTGTTACCACTGTGTTACCCACTGTGTTACCCGAACAGCCTACTAAAATGTCGTGTATAGCTATGTTTTGTCTGGGGTTTCATCCTTAATAGCTAGGACGACTCTGTCTAAGAAAGGAAGGGTTATTGTAGGAGTATTATAGTGTCGTCATACTGAAATATCATGTCGATGGCACAGTAGTATAACGCGCCATCCAGTCATTATAAAACGAAGGTTGGCTTACCAGTGGCTTCCGCGTATGTCAAGTAGAGAACAGTAAGATCTTGGACAGAGCACATGACCTATTACCTTAGTCCCGGGGAGGTCTCTCGATACTACGGCCAAACATGAGTTATTGGTGAGTAGGAAGAAATGTATAGAGAAATCACAGATCCAAAAGTTTCCTAGGCCCTTGAACTACGAAATCACGCATATCCCCGTATACAACTAACCCAACAGACATTATCCGCTGCTCTCCTAACTACAGGTTTAACTATATATTCTAAAGGAGAATGTCTCAAGTTTACGGCTGACTGAGCATGCACCCACCAACAGTTCAAGTGTAAGTTCTTTACTGCATCATATAAACTGTTAGCGCATCAGCGACCACGGCTACCGATACACATTTAGGTAATGTTAGGTGTCCCATCTTTAGTTGTAAACATAGACAATATCGTAAAATGAATATATGACCCTAAACCAAATAAAGTTTTTAATATTTGAAAACCACGTAAAAAAGACTCCAGCTTAACAATACTAGGCGTTGTGTTGGCCTTTCGTGGGTAAGTATATACATAGGTACATGTATCGTAACACTGAACGAGCGCGGTAGGTCCACTGTACATACATCTACCAAGTGTGCAACGATCAACAGAGACTGAAACATTTTGAAAATTAGTTTTATATGAAGGTATTGGCCATGGTTTTATCAACATTCATTAGCTTAAGAAAACTATTTTTACAAGGGAAATTACAGAATTTAAGGGAAATATTTAGTTAAGGACCTTTCCTTTAATTCTGTAATGCTCTGATATGGATAATTTTAAGTTAAGGAACGATGATGATACTTGCCTATCTACTCTACAGTACCCATCTTTGCAAACAAGTTCTTAAAATTCTATCAGAGACGAAGGTAAGAGTGAAAAGAACTACCATTTTGTCTACACGTTGAAACAGGGTACCGGTATATGAACCGGATTTATGGACGGCTAAAATCGTCTGCAACAAAAATGCGACATATACAACAACCAACGACTTACCATGCTTGTTTCCATTATTGTAACAGAACAATGTTATCACTAGGACTGAGAATCTTAAATAATAATGATTGTCCCTGACCATTGGCATGACAAGGACTGAGGATCTTTAATAACGATAATTGTCCCTGACCAATGGCATGACAAGGACTGGGGATCTTTAATAACGATAATTGTCCCTGACCAATGGCATGACAAGGACTGGGGATCTTTAATAACGATGATGGTTCTTGACTAATTTCATGACCTGGATTGAGGATCTTTAATAACGATGATATGGTAAATTACTCTGAACTGACACCACTGTAATTTTGTATTTGTTGTAACACAGAAAGGCATTTTATATATTTTACCGCACATTTGGTTATCTATGTTGTTGAAGATGGTATTCCATTTTCTAGTGCCAGATGGTATAGTGTCTGATTTGGTTATAGAGTTTAAAAAAAGAGACCCTTTCCTGTCTCTAAGAGAGTAAAAGAAGTAAAAAAAACCTGTCGATTATTATGCGTTGGTTTATTTAATTAAACATCATCATTTAATAATCGTCTGAAATCTGAGGATCTTTAATAACGATGATTGTCCCTGGCCGATGTCATGACAAGGACTGAGGATCTTTAATAACGATAATTGTCCCTGACCGATGTCATGATCGGGACTGAGGATCTTTAATAACGATAATTGTCCCTGACCAATGTTATAACTAGGACTGAGGATCTTTAATAACGATAATTGTCCCTGACCAATGTTATGATCGGGACTGAGGATCTTTAATAACGATAATTGTCCCTGACCAATGTCATGACAAGGACTGAGGATCTTTAATAACGATAATTGTCCCTGGCCAATGTCATGACAAGGACTGGGGATCTTTAATAACGATAATTGTCCCTGACCAATGTCATGATCGAGACTGAGGATCTTTAATAACGATAATTATCCCTGACCAATGTCATGATCGGGACTGAGGGTCTTTTATAACGATAATTGTCCCTGACCAATGTTATAACTAGGACTGAGGATCTTTAATAACGATAATTGTCCCTGACCAATGTTATAACTAGGACTGAGGATCTTTAATAACGATAATTGTCCCTGACCAATGTCATGATCGGGACTGAGGATCTTTAATAACGATAATTGTCCCTGACCAATGTTATAACTAGGACTGAGGATCTTTAATAACGAAAATTGTCCCTGACCAATGTCATGATCGAGACTGAGGATCTTTAATAACGATAATTGTCCCTGACCAATGTTATAGCTAGGACTGAGGATCTTTAATAACGAAAATTGTCCCTGACCAATGTCATGATCGGGACTGAGGGTCTTTTATAACGATAATTGTCCCTGGCCAATGTCATGATCGGGACTGATGATCTTTTATAACGATAATTGTCCCTGACCAATGTTGTAACTAGGACTGAGGATCTTTAATAACGATAATTGTCCCTGACCAATGTCATGATCGGGACTGAGGATCTTTAATAACGATAATTGTCCCTGACCAATGTTATAACTAGGACTGAGGATCTTTAATAACGATAATTGTCCCTGACCAATGTCATGATCGGGACTGGGGATCTTTAATAACGATAATTGTCCCTGACCAATGTCATGACAAGGACTGGGGATCTTTAATTTAATAACGATAATTGTCCCTGACCAATGTCATGATCGGGACTGATGATCTTTTATAACGATAATTGTCCCTGACCAATGTTGTAACTAGGACTGAGGATCTTTAATAACGATAATTGTCCCTGACCAATGTCATGATCGGGACTGAGGATCTTTAATAACGATAATTGTCCCTGACCAATGTCATGATCGGGACTGAGGGTCTTTTATAACGATAATTGTCCCTGGCCAATGTCATGATCGGGACTGATGATCTTTTATAACGATAATTGTCCCTGACCAATGTTGTAACTAGGACTGAGGATCTTTTATAACGATAATTGATCCCGAGCCATGTATAACTGGTGAGATTTAATACATATATGTGACCGATTATAGTTGGACATAAAGGATCTTGATCAGATAACGAAATGCAGATGGATGAGATCTTACATAGAGTAATTGAGACATGGTAAACTAGGAATGAGACTTTAATAAGAATTGTCCCTGACCAATGTCATGATCGGGACCAAGGATCTTTTATAACGATAATTATCCCTGGCCAATGTTATAACTAGGACTGAGGATCTTTAATAACGATAATTGTCCCTGACCAATGTTATAACTAGGACTGAGGATCTTTAATAACGATAATTGTCCCTGACCAATGTCATGATCGGGACTGAGGATCTTTTATAACGATAATTGTCCCTGACCAATGTTATAACTAGGACTGAGGATCTTTAATAACGATAATTGTCCCTGACCAATGTCATGATCGGGACTGAGGATCTTTAATAACGGTGAATTATGACACGAATGTCATATAACCATTAAACAACATGATATAAAACAACTTTGTTTGCCCGCGAAGTCCGGCCTCCATAGGATATGTCACGAACTGTGTGTAAGGTCTCGGCCTTTAGCCAACAAATGATCATTTTCATAATAATGTAACAAGTCTGAGATCTACGTCGGGAAGAGGTGGTATTTACAAAGCTCTTGTCTACCTGAAAACTGTCGGCCCACAAGATTTAACTAACCGTGATATTTTTTGTTATTTCATGTACTTATGTTGACCTTGTTTACGAAGTCGTGCAGTAATTCCTTTTGGGATACCAACAGGGTCTATTTTATACTGATTTAGATTAGCATATCCCATCCATGTTATTATCATCAAGGAGAATATCTCATCCATCCATGTCTTAAACGTCTCTTAGAGATTTCCTCAAGAGAGTATTGTAATGGAACTACTCGAAGAACAAATTTGATACGAGGGTCATAGATTAATGTGAGATTAATACATATAATGTGAGGATATTAGTTTGACATAAAGTGATGATCAGATAACAGGAATGGGAGAATATTACATAGATGTAATATGAGAATGGTAGAATAAGGTAATGAGAGTAATACATGGCTGTAATGTGAGAATGATAGAATAGTGTAATGAGAGTAATAAATCAATGTAACGTGAGAATGATAGAATAAGGTATTGAGAGTAATACATGGCTGTAATGTGAGAATGATAGAATAAGGTAATGAGAGTAATAAATCAATGTAACGTGAGAATGATAGAATAAGGTATTGAGAGTAATACATGGCTGTAATGTGAGAATGATAGAATAAGGTAATGAGAGTAATACATGACTGTAATGTGAGAATGATAGAATAAGGTATTGAGAGTAATACATGGCTGTAATGTGAGAATGATAGAATAAGGTTATGAGAGTAATACATGGCTGTAATGTGAGAATGATAGAATAAGGTATTGAGAGTAATAAATCGCTGTAATGTGAGAATGATAGAATAAGGTAATGAGAGTAATACATGGTTGTAATGTGAGAATGATAGAATAAGGTAATGAGAGTAATACATGGCTGTAATGTGAGAATGATAGAATAAGGTAATGAGAGTAATACATGGCTGTAATGTGAGAATGATATAATAAGGTAATGAGAGTAATACATGGCTGTAATGTGAGAATGATATAATAAGGTAATGAGAGTAATACATGGCTGTAATGTGAGAATGATAGAATAAGGTAATGAGAGTAATACATGGCTGTAATGTGAGAATGATAGAATAAGGTAATGAGAGTAATACATGGCTGTAATGTGAGAATGATAGAATAAGGTAATGAGAGTAATACATGGCTGTAATGTGAGAATGATAGAATAAGTTAATGAGAGTAATACATGGCTGTAATGTGAGAATGATAGAATAAGGTAATGAGAGTAATACATGGCTGTAATGTGAGAATGATAGAATAAGGTAATGAGAGTAATACATGGTTGTAATGTGAGAATGATAGAATAAGGTAATGAGAGTAATATATGGTTGTAATGTGAGAATGATAGAATAAGGTAATGAGAGTAATACATGGCTGTAATGTGAGAATGATAGAATAGTGTAATGAGAGTAATACATGGCTGTAATGTGAGAATGATAGAATAAGGTAATGAGAGTAATACATGGCTGTAATGTGAGAATGATAGAATAAGGTAATGAGAGTAATACATGGCTGTAATGTGAGAATGATAGAATAAGGTAATGAGAGTAATACATGACTGTAATGTGAGAATGATAGAATAAGGTAATGAGAGTAATACATGGCTGTAATGTGAGAATGATAGAATAAGGTAATGAGAGTAATACATGGCTGTAATGTGAGAATGATAGAATAAGGTAATGAGAGTAATACATGGCTGTAATGTGAGAATGATAGAATAGGTAATGAGAGTAATACATGGCTGTAATGTGAGAATGATAGAATAAGGTAATGAGAGTAATACATGGCTGTAATGTGAGAATGATAGAATAAGGTAATGAGAGTAACACATGGCTGTAATGTGAGAATGATAGAATAAGGTAATGAGAGTAATACATGGCTGTAATGTGAGAATGATAGAATAAGGTAATGAGAGTAATACATGACTGTAATGTGAGAATGATAGAATTAGGTAATGAGAGTAATACATGGCTGTAATGTGAGAATGATAGAATAAGGTAATGAGAGTAATACACTGTAATGTGAGAATGATAGAATAGGTAATGAGAGTAATACATGGCTGTAATGTGAGAATGATAGAATAAGGTAATGAGAGTAATGCATGGCTGTAATGTGAGAATGATAGAATAAGGTAATGATAGTAATACATGGCTGTAATGTGAGAATGATAGAATAAGGTAACGAGAGTAATACACGGCTGTAATGTGAGAATGATAGAATAGTGTAATGAGAGTAATACATGGCTGTAATGTGAGAATTATAGAATAGTGTAATGATAGTGATACATGGCTGTAATGTGAGAATGATAGAATAAGGTAATGATAGTAATACACGACTGTAATGTGAGAATGATAGAATAAGGTAATGAGAGTAATACATCGCTGTAATGTGAGAATGATAGAATAAGGTAATGATAGTAATACACAACTGTAATGTGAGAATGATAGAATAAGGTAATGAGAGTAATACATGGCTGTAATGTGAGAATGATAGAATACGGTAATGAGAGTAATACACGACTGTAATGTGAAAATGATAGAATAAGGTAATGAGAGTAATACATAGCTGTAATGTGAGAATGATAGAATAAGGTAATGAGAGTAATACACTGGCCGTAATGTGAGAATGATAGAATAAGTATAATGAGTAGTAATACATGGACTGTAATGTGAGAATGATAGAATAAGGTAATGAGAGACTTAATACCTGACTGTAATGTGAGAATGATAGAATAAGGTATTGGGAGTAATACATGGCTGTAATGTGAGAATGATAGAATAAGTGTAATGAGAGTAATACATGGCTGTAATGTGAGAATGATAGAATAAGATAATGAGAGTAATACATGGCTGTAATGTGAGAATGATAGAATAAGGTAATGAGAGTAATACATGGCTGTAATGTGAGAATGATAGAATAAGGTAATGAGAGTAATACATGGCTGTAATGTGAGAATGATAGAATAAGGTAATGAGAGTAATACATGGCTGTAATGTGAGAATGATAGAATAAGGTAATGAGAGTAATACATGGCTGTAATGTGAGAATGATAGAATAAGGTAATGAGAGTAATACATGGCTGTAATGTGAGAATGATAGAATAAGGTAATGAGAGTAATACATGGCTGTAATGTGAGAATGATAGAATAAGGTAATGAGAGTAATACATGGCTGTAATGTGAGAATGATAGAATAAGGTAATGAGAGTAATACATGACTGTAATGTGAGAATGATAGAATAAGGTAATGAGAGTAATACATGGCTGTAATGTGAGAATGATAGAATAAGGTAATGAGAGTAATACATGGCTGTAATGTGAGAATGATAGAATAAGGTAATGAGAGTAATACATGGCTGTAATGTGAGAATGATAGAATAAGGTAATGAGAGTAATACATGGACTGTAATGTGAGAATGATAGAATAAGGTAATGAGAGTAATACATGGCTGTAATGTGAGAATGATAGAATAAGGTAATGAGAGTAATACATGGCTGTAATGTGAGAATGATAGAATAAGGTAATGAGAGTAATACATGGCTGTAATGTGAGAATGATAGAATAAGGTAATGAGAGTAATACATGGCTGTAATGTGAGAATGATAGAATAAGGTAATGAGAGTAATACATGGCTGTAATGTGAGAATGATAGAATAAGGTAATGAGAGTAATACATGGCTGTAATGTGAGAATGATAGAATAAGGTAATGAGAGTAATACATGGCTGTAATGTGAGAATGATAGAATAAGGTAATGAGAGTAATACATGGCTGTAATGTGAGAATGATAGAATAAGGTAATGAGAGTAATACATGGCTGTAATGTGAGAATGATAGAATAAGGTAATGAGAGTAATACATGGCTGTAATGTGAGAATGATAGAATAAGGTAATGAGAGTAACACATAGTTGTAATGTGAGAATGATAGAATAAGGTAATGAGAGTAATACATGGCTGTAATGTGAGAATGATAGAATAAGGTAATGAGAGTAATACATGGCTGTAATGTGAGAATGATAGAATAAGGTAATGAGAGTAATACATGGCTGTAATGTGAGAATGATAGAATAAGGTAATGAGAGTAATACATGGCTGTAATGTGAGAATGATAGAATAAGGTAATGAGAGTAATACATGGCTGTAATGTGAGAATGATAGAATAAGGTAATGAGAGTAATACATGGCTGTAATGTGAGAATGATAGAATAAGGTAATGAGAGTAATACATGGCTGTAATGTGAGAATGATAGAATAAGGTAATGAGAGTAATACATGGCTGTAATGTGAGAATGATAGAATAAGGTAATGAGAGTAATACATGGCTGTAATGTGAGAATGATAGAATAAGGTAATGAGAGTAATACATGGCTGTAATGTGAGAATGATAGAATAAGGTAATGAGAGTAATACATGGCTGTAATGTGAGAATGATAGAATAGTGTAATGAGAGTAATACATGGCTGTAATGTGAGAATGATAGAATAAGGTAATGAGAGTAATACATGGCTGTAATGTGAGAATGATAGAATAAGGTAATGAGAGTAATACATGGCTGTAATGTGAGAATGATAGAATAAGGTAATGAGAGTAATACATGGCTGTAATGTGAGAATGATAGAATAAGGTAATGAGAGTAATACACGACTGTAATGTGAGAATGATAGAATAAGGTAATGAGAGTAATACATGGCTGTAATGTGAGAATGATAGAATAAGGTAATGAGAGTAATACATGGCTGTAATGTGAGAATGATAGAATAAGGTAATGAGAGTAATACATGGCTGTAATGTGAGAATGATAGAATAAGGTAATGAGAGTAATACATGGCTGTAATGTGAGAATGATAGAATAAGGTAATGAGAGTAATACATGGCTGTAATGTGAGAATGATAGAATAAGGTAATGAGAGTAATACATGGCTGTAATGTGAGAATGATAGAATAAGGTAATGAGAGTAATACATGGCTGTAATGTGAGAATGATAGAATAAGGTAATGAGAGTAATACATGGCTGTAATGTGAGAATGATAGAATAGTGTAATGAGAGTAATACATGGCTGTAATGTGAGAATGATAGAATAAGGTAATGAGAGTAATACATGGCTGTAATGTGAGAATGATAGAATAAGGTAATGAGAGTAATACATGGCTGTAATGTGAGAATGATAGAATAAGGTAATGAGAGTAATACATGGCTGTAATGTGAGAATGATAGAATAAGGTAATGAGAGTAATACATGGCTGTAATGTGAGAATGATAGAATAAGGTAATGAGAGTAATACATGGCTGTAATGTGAGAATGATAGAATAAGGTAATGAGAGTAATACATGGCTGTAATGTGAGAATGATAGAATAAGGTAATGAGAGTAATACATGGCTGTAATGTGAGAATGATAGAATAAGGTAATGAGAGTAATACATGGCTGTAATGTGAGAATGATAGAATAAGGTAATGAGAGTAATACATGGCTGTAATGTGAGAATGATAGAATAAGGTAATGAGAGTAATACATGGCTGTAATGTGAGAATGATAGAATAAGGTAATGAGAGTAATACATGGCTGTAATGTGAGAATGATAGAATAAGGTAATGAGAGTAATACATGGCTGTAATGTGAGAATGATAGAATAAGGTAATGAGAGTAATACATGGCTGTAATGTGAGAATGATAGAATAAGGTAATGAGAGTAATACATGGCTGTAATGTGAGAATGATAGAATAAGGTAATGAGAGTAATACATGGCTGTAATGTGAGAATGATAGAATAAGGTAATGAGAGTAATACATGGCTGTAATGTGAGAATGATAGAATAAGGTTAATGAGAGTAATAATGGACTGTAAATGTGAGAATGATAGAATAGTAATGAGAGTAATACATGGCTGTATGTGAGAATGATACAATAAGGTAATGAGAGTAAGTACATGGCTGTAATGTGAGAATGATAGAATAAGGTAATGAGAGTAATACATGGCTGTAATGTGAGAATGCTAGAATAAGGTATGAGAGTAATACATGGTTGTAATGTGGAAGCAATGATAGAATCAGGTAAAGAGAGTAATACATGGCTGTAATGTGAGAAATGATAGAATAAGGTAATGAGAGGAATATCATGGTTGTAATGTGAGAATGATCGAATAAGGTAAGTGAGAGTAATATATGGCTGATAATGTGAGAATGATAGTAATAAGGTAATGAGGAGTAACATCATAGGTGTAATGTGAGAATGTATAGAAGAAGGTAATGAGAGTAATATATGGCTGTAATGTGAGAATGATAGAATAAGGTATTGAGAGTTAATGAGAGTAATATATGGCTGTAATGTGAGAATGATATAATAAGGTAATGAGAGTAATACATGGCTGTAATGTGAGAATGATATATCAAGGTAATGAGAGTAATAAATCACTGTAATGTGAGAATGATAGAATAAGGTAATGAGAGTAATACATGGTTGTAATGTGAGAATGATAGAATAAGGTAATGAGAGTAACACATAGTTGTTATGTGAGAATGATAGAATAAGGTAATGAGAGTAATACATGGCTGTAATGTGAGAATGATAGATATATATAATGTTATGATTATAGATAAGTAGTATTGTTATATAAGAATAATAGATTGAAATGTAATGTGAGAATGATAGATAAGTGAATTCCGAGTGTAATATATGAATCATCTTGGCTAGTCAAGCCTTCTGATTGCGTAGTGTGATGATTTAACTGTAGATGATATCTCTCTACACATATTTATGTATAAGTTTGAAACGTGACACTTTGATTATGAGTGAAGACATCGCTAATTGGTTGTGTTTAAAATTGGTCCGCTTGTTTTACTGTTCCATAAAATTTACTGACCGCTGATTTCAATGGCGGCGGAGATCATTAGAGACGGCTACCGAAATGTTTTATCGGAGTGATTAAATGTCATGGCTTCTAAATACACCTTTTATCTATCAATTTGGTCTGATAATTAATTAACCCCATGACCGGGAGTGACAACACACGCTATCGTTATCCCTATTGTCAGTCAGGGCATTTGGGGGAGAGGTGTGAAATCTTGCCGCAGGGGTCAAGGCAAACACCCGTCAGTGGTCAGTACAGGTAAATTTTTTGGTCGAATCATGAGATGTCAATTACCTATAATATCATAGCTAACGGGCCCTATAATATCATAGCTAACGGGCCATGGACAAAGTTCGATACATCGAAAACTTCGATTTGTAAAAATTCGAATCATGCATAGGTTCGTTAGTAGCGTTATATAGTAAGGAAATTCGGGACCAAGCAAAAAGTTCGATACAGCGAGAAATTCGAATCAACGAAGTTCGAATCATCGAGGTTTGACTGTATATGTTTTGAGTGTTGTGTCTATATGTAGTCTGTGGTTTTTTTTTTTGTTGTTTGTTATTTCCCGAACAACCACGATATCTCCCGTGAATGATTTAAAAATATGTTTTTGTGAAACTTTGTATTATTAATTTTTATTTTCTGTGTTCACTAGCTTAGATAATTTTGTTCGTATCCATCAATATATATTTACATCTCTCCCTTCTTCAGCTCAGTAAACTCTGACTGCGAACATTTCCTATGGAGCGCCAACGAGCTAACCATAGTACATTATTTATACAGGGCATCCACCATGGCAAGCTTGTAAGACTGATAATAAAACTCGGACAACAGATCTGATTTGAATATGGCCGTTTCTTATAGTAAACGACGGTTGTTAATTAATCAGTATTGAGTTGCAATCAATTTCAAGACATAAACTTGGGTATCCATCTTAGAAACTAAATCATATTTCCTACATCGGACATCATATACAGAACATATGGTAGATATAACAAAAGTTATACCTCTTACTGAAAATAATACCTACATCTTATATAGAAAATACAAAACTTACAAATTGTACATCTGTCTAAGTGTAGTAACTCGTATCAGTTTAACAAAAAAAAAATTTAAACATCAATAAAAAAAGATATAAAAACAATAACGGTAAATATACCAAATGATTTGAAACTTTGTATATAGACAAAAAAACAATAGAATGATTACCGTAAATATACACACTTTTAGTATTATATATCAATCATAAAAGGAGGCAAGAAAGGGGATGGAGATGGGCAAAACCTTTGGTAAAAATATGAGCTACAGATGTACGTCATGCGCTTTTATAGCGTTCTAAATTTAGCAACATATTAATGCGCAATGTGAATTGCTTGACCAGCTCACTCCTCCCTTTACTGTCTCCTTCAATAATTACTGTAAAGTTTCTAGATAAAAACAGGAATCCTAAACAGAGTTTATAAGAATTTGTATTTATACAGGGCATCCACCATGGCAAGCTTGTAAGACTGATAATAAAACTCGGACAACAGATCTGATTTGAATATGGCCGTTTATTATAGTAAACGACGGTTGTTAATTAATCAGTATAGAGACAAAAGTCTTAGATGGGGATCCAATCCCGCCACAATGATTACTGTACACAAACAACCGAAACCTAGAGATTATGTGCAGTGTCACAGGAATCATCCCCCCATCCGCTCGTTGCAACTGCGGGCATACTACCATATACGCAGTCAAAATGAGGTACAATCCTAAAGTAACTCTTCAATTTGGAGGAAAAAAATGAATATGGGTATGTATTACTGCATTATCGAGCATAAAGGGAAAATATGTACTCTGCGACAGAAGGACCTCGCACAAGGCCCTGTGTATTACGGTACAATCCAAAGTCATAAACGGCAACTAAAGACCAAACGCTATAAAGTAATACTCAGGATTTTATCTATAATTGTTATCTGCTGGGAATTATTCATAAACATGCGCCACCATAAGGTTTATTAAATGTAAAGCAGTGACATCTACCGACAGAAATTTTGTAACAAAATATTTTCGTATTCATGATAGAGATGAAACACTGGGTCGCATTACAAATGTCCCTCGTGAAGCTTCGAGGTTGACAGAGCCTGGTACACGTATATATATGTTGTGATCTTACAGTTGATCTCACCGTAACGATATACATGTACATGTATCTTGCTGTGTAAGAATTAACATAACCATCGTGGGATATGTTTGACTCAGGAGGAGATAAGCATTATGATTTTTTTATGTGCCATATGTTTTACATTTGTTTCAAATTAGAAGTATTTTAAAAAAATCGTAATTTTGTGGAAAAAAATATATAGGGATCGACCCATATATCTTTTTTTTCTATATGTTATCTCCATTCGGAAGCCTCGCCATTTTCTACGAAACTGAGCCTTAGACTCGATTACCTTCCGTAGTTTTTCTTCTCTCCGCTAGGATTCGCTTCGAAAATACATACGTACAATCGCATACTTCATGGACCTAGCCTAGCGGAGAAAATGGTGATCGGTAACCATTCCAAGCTGACCCAGCCTACGCCAACAATCGCAACATGTACAGGAAATTTCAGACAATTCTTGGATGTCAACTTGGTTTTTGAGAGTTGTCGGAACTTTCCGGATACTGGCAAATGTAGGCGAGGGGTTCCGATTGTACTATCGCGTCAGAAAAAAATATAACTCGAATCGAGAATCCTAACCAGAACTCTAGATAACATGATACAGTAGTGCCGACAAATATTTCAAAATGTAAAAATATAAAAATCCGTCTGGTGGTCCTGTATCAGGAACATCTTGTACCAGTAGGTATAACATATAAATAGCTAGTGCTAGCTAGGTAAATGTGTCGCGTAAGTGTCATACTTCAGTTGATTATGGACCTGACTGAAAACTTAGCCTTGGGGGCTTTATGGGTAATCTGAAGTTACGGCACCAAATCTTTTGGATTATTTTGAGTTATTACAATTATCTCATCTACCTGTAAAAGTTCAAGGAGTAGTAGTGTGCAGCCAGACGGGATCGAACCCGCGACCCTCGGTTTACTGGTCCGCCGCTCTACCGACTGAGCTAAAGGGAAATTCCCCCTAGCCGGAAGCTAGAAGGCGACCATACAACTATGTACAATTAAAACCCGGCCTGCTACATACCTAACTTCAAGGCGCAAGTACATAATAAGGAAATAAGGAACCTTAGGCGCTTCTACAAAACAAGGAACCTTAGGCGCTACTACAAAACAAGGAGACAAGGAACCTTAGGCGCTACTACAAAACAAGGAAACAGGGAACCTAGGCGCTTCTACATAACAAGGAGACAAGGAACCTTAGGCGTACTACAAAACAAGGAGACAAGGAACCTATGGCGCTACTACAAAACAAGGAGACAGGGAACCTTAGGCGCTACTACGAAACAAGGAGACAAGGAACCTTAGGCGCTACTACAAAACAAGGAGACAAGGAACCTTAGGTGCTACTACAAAACAAGGAAACAGGGAACCTTAGGCGCTTCTACAAAACAAGGAGAAATGGAACCTTAGGTGCTACTACAAAACAATGAGATATTGAACCTTAGGCGCTTCTACAAAACAAGGAAACAAGGAACCTTAGGTGCTATTACATAACAGAGAGACAAGGAACCTTAGGCGCTACTACAAAACAAGGAAACAGGAAACCTTAGGCGCTTCTACAAAACAAGGAGACAAGGAACCTTAGGCGCTACTACAAAACAAGGAGACAAGGAACCTTAGGCGCTACTACAAAACAAGGAGACAAGTAACCTTAGGCGCTACTACAAAACAAGGAGACAAGGAACCTTAGGCGCTACTACAAAACAAGGAAAGAGGGAACCTTAGGCGCTTCTACAAAACAAGGAGACAAGGAACCTTAGGCGCTTCTACATAACAAGGAGACAAGGAACAATAGGCGCTACTACAAAACAAGAAGACAAGGAACCTTAGGCGCTACTACAAAACAAGGAGACAGGGAACCTTAGGCGCTACTACAAAACAAGGAGACAAGGAACCTTAGGCGCTTCTACAAAACAAGGAGACAAGGAACCTTAGGCGCTTCTACAAAACAAGGAAACAGGGAACCTTAGGCGCTACTACAAAACAAGGAGACACGGAACCTTAGGCTCTACTACAAAACAAGGAGACAAGGAACCTTAGGCGCTACTACAAAACAAGGAAACAAGGAACCTTAGGCGCTACTACAAAACAAGGAAACAGAGAACCTTAGGCGCTTCTACAAAACAAGGAGACATGGAACCTTAGGTGCTACCACAAAACAATGAGACATTAAACCTTAGGCGCTTCTACAAAACAAGGAAACAAGGAACCTTAGGTGCTACTACATAACAGAGAGACAAGGAACCTTAGGCGCTACTAAAAAACAAGGAAACAGGGAACCTTAGGCGCTTCTACATAACAAGGAGACAAGGAACCTTAGGCGCTTCTACATAACAGAGAGACAAGGAACATTAGGCGCTACTACAAAACAAGGAGACAGGGAACCTTAGGCGCTACTACAAAACAAGGAGACAGGGAACCTTAGGCGCTACTACAAAACAAGGAGACAAGGAACCTTAGGCGCTTCTACAAAACAAGGAGACAAGGAACCTTAGGCGCTACTACAAAACAATGAGACATGGAACCTAGGCGCTTCTACAAAACAAGGAGACAAGGAACCTTAGGCGCTACCACAAAACAAGGAGACAAGGAACCTAGGCGCTACTACAAAACAAGGAGACAGGGAACCTTAGGCGCTTCTACATAACAAGGAGACAAGGAACCTTAGGCGCTACTACAAAACAAGGAAACAGGGAACCTAGGCGCTTCTACATAACAAGGAGACAGGGAACCTTAGGCGCTTCTACATAACAAGGAGACAAGGAACCTTAGGCGCTACTACAAAACAAGGAAACGGGGAACCTAGGCGCTTCTACATAACAAGGAGACAGGGAACCTTAGGCGCTACTACAAAACAAGGAGACAAGGAACCTAGGCGCTACTACAAAACAAGGAGACAGGGAACCTTAGGCGCTACTACAAAACAAGGAGACAAGGAAATTTAGGCGCTTCTACAAAACAAGGAGACAAGGAACCTTGGGCGCTTCTACAAAACAAGGAGACAAGGAACCTTAGGCGCTACTACATGATCAAGTTGTCGTTAATATCCGTCCTGACGTGACCCTGGCTGTTGTGTGTGTCCTTGACACCCGTCCTCGTGTGACCCTGGCTGTTGTGGGTGTCCTTAATACCCGTCCTCACGTGACCCTGACTGTTGTGTGTCCTTAATACTGTCCTCATTGTTTTATCGGAGACATAAACCCGAATCAAACCATCAATCAGAGATTTAAATATTTAACTCTGTTCTCACTCACCCTTCCAGAACACCTGGTCATATTCTCCTTGTAAATTCCAATTTTTTAAGAATTCATTTTGTCCTTGTTTTTACAATTTTGAGGTACAATTACGGTTTAATTCAAATATCAACCCCCTCTCCTGGTTTTTAAAAGGTGATGCTATGAGGTTTACGTGGTAGGTTTTGTAGAGGAAGCCGTTCAATTTCCGGGATATGTTGTTTTTTTCTTTCCCCGTGTAATCTTCCGGTTGTTCATGTCTTGCTCTATCTTTATCTTTTTGAGTTCGAAAGGCAGTGTTGTTGTTTACCCTGTATTGACTGTCTTGTTTATTGTTCGAACATGCCGAATTAATCTGAGTATACCAGATAACGCTGTGTATTAGGGGAAATAATAGACGTATATTCTAAGTCTCCTGAAAAGGCTGACATTTGTGGAATTTTGGAGAGTCAAATGTTGTTTCCTGTGACTTTTGTTTAGGGAGTTGTCGCACAAATGTATTGTTGTTAGTTTGTATGGTGATATCTCGATGTGTGTTTTAATAATGGCCTAAACAAAAAAATAGGTCACGTGATATTAAGGTGCAGAATCCCTGTCAAGGATTCTGGTTAGATCATGTTCGGTCATAGAGGCAGTACCTAGTATGCGATGATACGTGATATACGTAGGGAAAGCCCTATACATTGTGCTGTCTTACATTTGTAGGTGGGCGAAGCATAGTTTCACGGGTGAATGCACCAATAAAGCGTAGTATATACCCGCCACAGTACAGTATCCCCGAGACACTGACTTATTCTCTTCCAAGGGGTACTCTTCGCTCCATTTTCGGATTTATCGGAATATTTTCGCTGGAGTAATAAGTGAAAATTCGGCATCCAGACATCGTTTACGAGTTCCAGGATGCCCCGACGGTCTAGAAGAAAGGTAAGCAGTTTCTTGGTGTGAAAAGTTAATCGATAGAAGACTCTACAGCTCTATTCAGTATATTACCCGGTGATATTGTGTGTTTACCATCGTGTCCATCTCTCGTCTATATAACCTCATAACGGCTTATCATGGAGTGTCAAAGAACGTAATGGTAGATTGATTCGACACGCTGGGTCATTTTAAATATATTACAGACAATGTCATGTGGGTATTGGACATTTCTACAGGCACTTCTGTTGGTTTTACTCACCAGCTACGGTTCTTATGTAGCCTGCGCCCATTGATTTTCGGACCACTTAAAAAAAGTCTAACGATTCATGTCACAGGATCATACACAGTAATTACCCCGACACTGCTCCATATCGCAACTAAATACCGTACAGGGGTGACAAAGTGATAGCGTAGTGGTGAAAAATGACTAACTCATCCAAATAAGTTAACATTGGAAGTGTTTAAAGGGAATAAGGTTTTAATTTAAAATTTCAAAACTTGAATATGTCTGCATGACCGGTCAGAATATCCTAACAAAAAATGACCCGTCCGTAAATCTCCGCCTCCCATACACTGAATGTCATGTTAATGAACGACAAGTAATGGAAACCTCCAGCCCACATCGGTCATTCTTGCTCAGCAAACTGAAACAGGATTAATATTTTCGCGGTTATCACCGTTTTGATCGCGGATATTAAACTTCGCGCAACATCGTGATATTCTGTAGTGAACAGAATTCATGTAAAATCATTTCCTAGGCACTTATATTCGCGGTTATTGCATAAAGCGCGAATAAAATAAATATGTACTTCAGTGAATATTACCAACTACAATGTATATTGTAACGCGCGTGATTATCAATCTTTTTTCTTTAATATGTCGAAGCAAATATGAACTCTACCTAAAAATATTTGAAGTGAAAAAAGCGAGAAGAAAACACCTACATTGTTACATTGTTACTATGTTACGTTGCATGAGATACAGCAGAAAACCAGAGACCAATACCAACACGGCAAGTCCACATACCTCAATGTTGATCTATAAACAATCTCTATAGGATATATTAAAGTGATAGATATTACCGATAGATTTACACAGGGAAAATTAGTTAAATTGCCTATATATATTGACCTGAAAAAGAGGCCAATTTCACATGAAGAAATTTACATGTCAAATTCAAATCAAAAGTTTAACATTAATTGACTTTTTTGCTCTTAAATTTGGTCTGAAAATATTGACTTGAAATTTACCTGAATTGATATTAAGACATTTACCTGTGTTGAGTATTTATGACTGACTATGAATGCGTAAACACTTTTCCTTGCTCGTCTTCTAAGTACCTTAAACATGTAACCACTATATATTATGAGTATTTTAAATGTGAACGAATATTCATACTGCTTACACCACTTAACGACGACCCCCGTTAGAAATTGTCCGTCCGTCGTGCTGAGCCACGTTATCGCAGCTAATTTAAATATGACTCGAATTACATTGAATAAATGGAAAAAGAAGGCTAATTTTGTTCTTGTTTCGGAATGTATCAATCGTCATGTGTCTAGACTTTTGAGTTTATTGGAGACAACATCAACGCAATTTCGTACCGATATACATGTGTATGGAATAGCATTAAAAATAATTGAAAAGATCCGTATTTAATTATTTTTATGAAATATTTCAGTTGTAGATCATCGATGTAGAACGCGTCACCATCTTTCAGATTATATTCTAAAATGGCGGCCGAAAATTTTCCCTCTTGCATAGGGTCTTATCCGGGGATAAGCCCACCCCCCAACGGGGCCGCGGTGGCCGAGTGGTTAAGGTGTCCCGACACTTTATCACTAGCTCTCCACCTCTGGGTTGCGAGTTCGAAACCCATGTGGGGCAGTTGCCAGGTACTGACCGTAGGCCGGTGGTTTTTCTCCGGGTACTCCGGCTTTCCTACACCTCCAAAACCTGACACGTCCTTAAATTACCCTGGCTGTTAATAGGACGTTACACAAAAACAAACAAACAACCCCACCCCTCACTTTTGCCCATTTTTAGTGCACTAGCCCCCGGGCTTACACCCGGCAAAATACGATATGTTATTCTTTGATAAAAATCCTAAAATATTTCATAGTTTATATGTTTGCATCGACTGACTTCATGACTTAATAGGTATATTTTTGATCATACTAGTTCTTAAAGACTGTTTATTGATATATACTGTCTTGTTTTTACATCAGCATATCAGGATGTAATCTCAGGTAAATACATACATTATGTATATACTACACACGTATATACTACACATGTATATACTACACACGTATATACTACACACGTATATACATATAACACAAGTGTAGCATGCATAATAATCACTGCAAACATACTGGGGTTTTTTTTATATATAAAACTCAAAAATATTCAATGTAAAATCAAATATACTTCATGGGTTTTCTGTGAAAAGTTCTTCCTTCACGATGAAAATCCTACTAAAGGCTGCTGTGTGTTTTGACGGTTTGAGAAAACCATGTGGAACACTGCTATTGTCTGACACCTAAATATGTCACATTGAAATTCTTAAGAATACCGACATCTGTTCCACCGACAGTCGACGCCTGTAACAGACAACTGTGATATTGAGAAAATATACTTACCCGCAGACGGACCGGTAAACGGCACATCTCCGATCAAAAAATAAACTTCAGTACACGTTTCTATGTGACAAAATTAGAGGCTTTCCTACTTTATTTCTTGAAAACAATTACAGAATATGTATTTAAAAGACGTTTTAAAACTCAACCTGAGAGGGAAATGTATGGAATATAACGGCAAATCTTCTTTGTAAATCGCCGCTGCCTTTGAAGTTATCACTGTGCGGCACTGTGCACGTGCTTGTTTCTTTGATGTGTCAATCAAATTAGACTCCACTTTATAGCGGGGACTTATTGCGGGTTGCGATTAAATAAATAATATTTAAAAAATGAGGTTTTAATATCACTTTTCAGCGTTTTATAAGGAAAATAAAATGAAAAAAAAACAATTCCAACAATCTGTCATGTGTAAAAAATCTTTTTCTATTAGCCAATTTTTCTGATCTCTCTGCGGGCAAGCCTCTTTAATGTTTTAATTGGCCAATAATGCTTACGTAGTAATTTTCACAGAGGTTTTTGGTCCGTTAAACAAGTAAAACAAATTGAGTCATAGAGTGAATTATAACAAAAAAAATTAGGACGATTTCTACGGTAGTCAAAGCATTACCAACCGGAGTGCACACCCTTCATAAACTAGTCGGTGGACTATTTAAACTGCAGTCTATTAAAGAGTTATGACTCCATCAGTTTAAACCAGTCTTGTACTTAAAGCATATGACACATGTTACTAAAAATATCAGTTAAAACCAGTCTTCGAAATCCTTAGATAACTAATAACATATCCCAGTACATTCGATAATGATACCGCGGGGCATGATCCTGTTATCACTAATGTCAAACCAAAAAATAATAGCAAGGTTCCGAGAGATGTAGACTGATGTAGGAAATGTAAATGTTCACGTTTCTATTTTCCTGTTGGGCATGTTCTATGCTAGATGATAATGGTTCTGTTGTCACTGTCCTAGTTCTCACTTGGAGAATGTGACTTACATTGTTACAATGATCTAATCTAGATCTATATGGCGGGGGTCGCCGTGACCTAGATCCATATGGCGTGTGTTCTCGATGTGACCTAGATCCACATGGCGTGTGTTCTCGATGTGACCTAGCTTTTTGTGGCGGGTGTCGTCGATTTGACCTAGATTTTTTTGGTAGGTATCTTTTTGACCTCGATTTGTATGGCAGTTGTTCTCAATTTGGCCTAGATTTGTATGGCGGGTGTCGTCAATTTGACCTAGATTTGTTTAGTAGGTGTCTTCGTGATCTAGATTTGTATGGCGGGTGTTCTCAATTTGACCTTGATTTGTATGGCGGGTGTTATCAATTTGACGTAGATTTATATGACGGGTGTTCTCAATTTGACCTAGATTTGTATGGCGGGTGTCGCCGTGACCTATATTTGTATGGCGGGTGTTCTCAATTTGACCTAGATTTGTGTAGCGGGTGTCGTCGATTTGACCTAGATTTGTTTAGTAGGTGTCTTCGTGACCTAGATTTGTGTGGCGGGTGTTCTCAATTTGACCTTGATTTGTATGGCGGTTGTTCTCAATTTGATCTAGATTTGTATGATGGGTGTTCTCAATTTGACCTAGATTTGTATGCCTGGTGTCGCCGTAACCTATATTTATATGACGGGTGTTCTCAATTTGACCTAGATTTGTATGGCGGGTGTCGCCGTAACCTATATTTATATGGCGGGTGTTCTCAATTTGACTTAGATTTGTATGGCGGGTGTCGCCGTAACCTATATCTATATGGCGGGTGTCGCCGTAACCTATATCTATATGGCGGGTGTTCTCAATTGGATCTAGATTTGTATGGCGGGTGTTGTCGATGTTGTCAATATTAATAGATAGCATTCGGTTTTTTCTTGAGTTGGTGCATTCATTCATATATGTTTCTATGGACTAGTATACCCTAGCAGTTATCATAGGCGAGACATATCATTATGTAATTTCTTCTGTGTATTACACAACAAAGTTGCCAGTAAACATTAAAAAATGCATTAAAATGCACGATTTTGTACGATGTCACAAAAGGGGGAAAACGTGCTGTCTATTTAAATGTAAATCATCGTAAAATAGTCGGACTCAATACACACATCCAGTTGACTTGTCGTGTTAAAAGAACGATTTAACAACAGTTTATAATAGAAATAATAACAGATGATTTATGGGGGTTTATACAATTACAGTAAATGTTTTCTTTTATTAAAATAATGTAAGGAACACCATACTATCTAACCTGACATCTATAAACGTTAGGATTGGGTATCACGCCCTCGTTTTACTTTCTCAATGAGTCGTCATAACAATCACATGCTCATTAATAATCGTCTTATAGTTCACTTTAAATGACTGTAACTGTACAAAAAACTTGGAAACTATTAGCAGACGCAATATTTCTAAAATATACAGTTGATTCGTCCTTCATCAGGCCAATACTGTGAGTTTAAATGTTGGGGTAGAAAATTAAATAGGGCTAAGTGAATGTTAGCCTATAAAATAGATTTGTATTAACTTATTTGAAACAATACGGTACATTTTTGAAGGTTATACAAACTGGTGCCAATAGCATGTACGGTAAGTATTTGAAATGTGTTACTCATTTGTATCAATTTTATGAAACACTTGAAGATGTTTCTTCCGTCCGTCGTACGATCTCTTTAAAAAATATCGATTTACTTACCCGAGAACCCTAATGTAATATGTCGATAATGTTTACTTTAAGTTGGTAGTGCCTCACATGTGCGATATTCGAGATAAAATGCTTCTACACGATTATATTTATCTACCCACAATGCTTGGCTAACTTTTAATAACGCTCACGTCATTTTTATCATGTTACTGGCTCTGTATTTTCGTAGAACACTTTAAATGTATTTTAGATTAGTGAAAACAGCACTGGAGCATGCGATTTCAATACACGAAACAATGTTAGTTATGTGTCTCCGTAACTGTACGTGGTGTCAAATGTTGTATGGATCATAAAAGAAATGCTGATTACGAGACAGAATGGGAGATAGCGAAATATTAAATGCAAAACAGCGTCATTAGGCAATACGATTAAATGTAGCAAGGATCTCAGTGTCATTTATTTAATGTATATATATTACACAGCAGGGTACATATTACACAGCAGGGTATATATTATACGGCATGGTACATATTACACCACAGGGTACATATTACACGGCAGGGTATATATTACACGGCATGGTACATATTACACCGCAAATGGTGTTTTAGGATTGTACAAAACACGCAAGTGCATGTAGGGTTGAAAAACGAATGTAGTAATGTATACTGCACAAGTTTATAATTTTGTGGCAATCATAGACTAAATTGTGAAATTGTGAGCACCCTCTCCTCCCCTCCCCCCCTCCCTCGGAGGTATGACGTTAGAGGCGACTAAATTGTGAGCACCCTCTCCTCCCCCCTCGAAGGTATGACGTAAGAGGCGACTGATTGTGAATACACTGGGTCGTTGGTGGTTTCCCTTTTTGTCATGTGTTTGGGGAGCGTTGTAGAACGCAATGATAATCATTAAATCATATAATCAATGATTATCACACCGCATGTTAGTCGTAGAAAACAAATAAAAGTGACCCAATGAAGTTTCCGGGATATTCTTCTATCGTGTCTTCTACTTATATCGGAGACATTGACGAAACCAAAATAGGTCTTCTGCCCCCAACACTTGGGATCAATTTCCTTTCTTCCGTCACTGACCTGTCTTCCTGTGCTTTGTTTTCATCTATAGGTATCTCCTTGACACGCGTCCTCAAATGACCTTGGTTGTTGGTGTCTCCTTGACACCCGTCCTCATATGACCTTGGTTGTTGGTGTCTCCTTGACACCTGTCCTCATATGACCTTGGTTGTTGATGTCTCCTTGACACCCGTCCTCATATGATGTCTCCTTGACACCCGTCCTCATATGACCTTGGTTATTGATGTCCCCTTGACGCCCGTCCTCATATGACCTTGGTTGTTGGTGTCTCCTTGATACATATTTACTGTATTATATAGTATTAAAGTATAGTTGATACATATTTACTGTATTATATAGTATTAAAGTATAGTTGATATATATTTAATGTATTATATTGTATTAAAGTATAGTTGATATGTATTTAATGTATTATATTGTATTAAAGTATAGTTGATATATATTTAATGTATTATATAGTATTAAAGTATAGTTGATATATAGTTAATGTATTATATAGTATTAAAGTATAGTTGATATATATTTAATGTATTATATAATATTAAAGAATAAGTAACACCGGAAACTCTCCAAATGTCAATTTCTAAAGACAATATGCTGTAACAGTAACAATGCTATGTATTTCAGCGAAATTGATTCACATACTGTATAAGACTGTATGTATATATAGATTCACCAATCGGACATTGTGAGATAGTTACAATGTAGTAAGTTTGATATACCAATGCTGGCTGGAATCTATACTAACATAGATATATAACACTTCTGATGACTATATCATGTATTAAAACCCTCACCGAAATGTTATACCAGCCAGTCATTTCCAATATAGAACAAAGGCATCGTTTTGTTTTACAAAATATTAAAAAAAACTGACCTGTTGCTCTGTTAAATGCATTATAAACCTTTTGGTGTGTTTAGAGTCTGGGCTTGGTTAATCAGGCTAACTAATTACCCTATATCACTTAGGATACATCCGTGAAAACCACGTGGACCGGAAGTTACTTTATCGATGTTGTTCTTGTCTAGTTGGCGCTAATATGTAATAGGTATAGCTTTGTGCTTTAGGGGGTGGATTCCATTAGCCTGATGTTTCAATTCGAACGATTAGAAATTCAGTTTTAAGTGTACAACGATTAAAGAATAGTCTTACATGTTTATAACAGAGGTACAATCTACATGTATATGAAAAAAGTGAACTGAATGTATCCTACATGTAAAGACGGACAGTTTCTGTTATAACTATCTGTGTAAGGGGCGCGTGTGTTGTGAAGGCAAAGGGAACGACAGAGTAAGGCAATGAAGTCTCCATAATCGTAGAATTTATATATGGATTGAATAGATTTTTTTAATTTTCATTGCGGCTATGAATACCAGTAGCTAGCTACATATCCCGTGGCGCGCGGTATTCAATTCATATATATACATAACCTTGATTTAAAAAATTTATATCGAGAAAATGAGAAATTTTATTAAAAAGAAAAATTTGTCATGTATACGACGAAACGCCAAATTATTAGAACAGCCGGGAGATCCCGCCTATGCACCACGCCTTTGTTTTAATGTCGGTCCGCATTTTTTCGGTCTTTTTTGTTTAATTTTGTATAAAACAAAAAGAAAGAAGTATTAAAGTAAAAATAATATTAAATACAATCATTCAATTCAAATCAGCTATTTTTAACACTTATCTCGTACCAACGTTATCGATCCAAGGGAAGCTACTCTTCCTGTCTTACTGTCGATGACGTATTAATATGACCCGATTAATCAGGTGATTTGCACGAGAGACAATGTTTTCATTCGGTTTTCATAGTGTATCCATGGTCATATGTTTGTTGTTTTCACTTGGTATGTTCATATCAGCAAACCACATTAGGAATGTAAATATATAAACATACATGTGATGGAATAACACCCAGTTTGTTGGACTCCACATGCATCCTCTTCTTCATGTAGAGGAACAAAGCTAACACGAAAAATTGGTGGGCGACATTCTATTTATCTGTCACCCAAATTGTATTCATATCGACCGTATACTACCATTTGGTAACAGTTAAATGCTTTTATTTAAATTCATAAAGATTTTTTATTTGCTGTAGGTTATGACGCGTTTAAATTTGCCGCTTACCCTATCACTGACGTCATCAAGTTCAAATACCGGAACAGCCGAAATTTCCAGAAGGATTAACATAGTCCCTCATGTCGTTATTAATAGCAAACACATAAAATGTTTTTTGCACAAATTAAGCTTTATTTCGTATTTCATATATGTTTGTAGATATTGTCAAATTGTTCACAATGGCACAATTTTTGATTGTTTAAAATCCAAGCCGTTTTTCTGCGAAATTATATACGGTTATCATGTCGTTCTAAGTGATGTGGCGTTGAACGGGTATTGCACTGGATAGACTCGATTCCTCGGAAACACTTATGTTTTTATCGACTGAATTTACGGTTGCGGGTACTGACTGTAGCAAGGCAGTTGGTATTGGTACATCTCCAGTAGGACCTCTCTCCGCGGGATAATTTAATCCGTATTTCCTTGGCTGCCGCCTCGACAAAGAAGGTCGCTGCGACCTATTTCTACAGAGTAAATAGTTTATTATTCAAGTGTCACATGTTTCAATACAATACATAAAATACAGTTTTCATCACTGAGTTATTAAAACACCCGGCCGATTTCGACCTATGAGACACTGTCATATCATCATCTAATAAGAGCTATGCATTAACTAAATTTAAGAAATACATGCTAAAATATTCTAAAGTATTGTCACATTTGCTTACAATATATTACAATTTTAAAATGTACAATAAACCTGATCCAATTCATAAAATATTCAACTATGATAAAATCAGATAAATCTGACACAATTTCTAAAATATCTCACCCTTAAAAGCATTGCCGTCTTCTGTACATTTTATATAAAACAGATGATAATGAGCACTGTAGTGCATTATTATTCATTAAATATATAAGTTTATGTTGGGAGTCAAGCTCAAAAAAAGTAGGATTAAACACTCCTGCTTGCTCCAACAAAGTATTTCTTAAATCATCGTAAAAATCACAATCAATCAGGAAGTGAGTTTCATCTTCAATATGGTTTGAACTACATAATCGACAAACTCGTTCTTGTAATGGAGTTTTTGGAACAATGTACCGACCGGTCTCTATATTCAATTTTAAGTTACCACAGCGAAATTTCGCTAAACATTTACGGTGGTGCCTACTGATAATCGTGGTGACATAATATTCAGGTGTAACACAATATTTATACTTTCTGTAAGTTCTAAGTTTGTTTCCGTTCTCATTACCAATATCATTCCATAAATCTCTATACCAGTTTCCTCTATCCTCATTACTTAATACTATTTTAGCAATATTTAAACAATGAATTTTATCAACATCATGTATTAAAAAGTCTGTAAGATCACGATCCTGGAGAAATTTCTTAGCTTTGGTTTCCCAACTCTTTGGAGTAGACAGAGACCATGCATGTATCTTATACGTTATTCTGTCCATATCTGTACTACGAAGTCTTAGCCACAATCTACACACTTCAAGTTTTTGTTTCACCATACAGGAATCCCAGCCCATGTCGCCACGCGTTGCGATATTTGATGCGTTTTTTCCACAGCCAAGAAAGTATCTACATGCTCTGTTTTGAACAGTTTGTATAAACTTGTACGTATTTAGGCCCCATATACCCGCGCCGTAAAATAAAACAGGCTCAACCAGCGATTCATACAATGATTTAAAAACTGAATATGTCATTCCACCAGCTAGTATAAATTTAGTATATAGGGCACATAAAGCTCTACCCGCTGATTTTGAGAGTTCACGTGCAGTAATAGTCATATCAAGGTGTTCAGTGAACCATACATGTAGTCAGTTAGTTAAACCTATAACTATGTGTTTTTCTTATATCCAGTTGAGAAGTTTCAATCCATATGAATATAGTTTCAATCTAAATTTCATTTTCTCAACATACATTAAATGAAAATGTTGGGATAACATCTTTAAAAACAACAAAACTCTGTCACCACGATAAGTGTTCTGCATTCCGAAACGTCATTATGTGTAGCCATTTATCACTTCAAATGTCTCGGTTACATCTTTGAGCAGTGAACCATTGAAAAGAAAGTTTATACATTGTAGATGACTTGGATGGCAATTCTTTACATATATACGTCATAGTCACACAGTTAGGATGAAGTGCCCGTTTCGTGCAGTGATACATTTCTCTGATTAAATACAGAATAATTGTATACTTATACTTGTACACCAATAATTGTATACCAATAAGTGTATACCAATATTTGTATACCGATAATTATATACCAATAAGTGTATACCAATATTTGTATACCGATAATTATATACCAATAATTGTATACCAATATTTGTATACCAATAATTGTATACCGATAACTGTATATTGTATGTATACCAATGATTGTATACCAATAATTAAAAACCAATCGTGCACTGGGCAGGCGATTACAACTTGTTATTTGGGAATCTGATATAATTACTCTTTTAAGATGGTAACCTTGCTTTTTGTACACCTTTAACGTACTTATTTCTGAAGAATGAACGTGGATTGTGGTATATGCTCTCTCGAACTTATGGATACATGGATGAATTGTATTACAAATGTCTGGTTGTGTCCGGTATGTCCCCTGGGAGTTGAGAAAAAACATTGGCTGGTTGCTTAAGGTCCAATAATCACGGATACTAATTTGAAATAAATATTTTGTAAACCGGTTTGAGGCGGCTATGTTGCTGTGATATGGCTGTATATTAACTGGTTGAAACCTTAATGTCAGACAAAGAGCAGGATGTGTGGGTGTCACATTAAAAAACTGATTTCATATAAGTTACATTTTACCTATTTTAACGGTACCCTTATTTTAGTGGTTTTTACCAGTTCATTGTACCGATATCACCCATCTGCTTTAAATTTGTGGATATCACCATGGTGAATGGTTAATTTGGTCGTTTGGTGACATCACATATTCAGTTTGAGTTGGTGACATCACATATTCAGTTTGAGTTGGTGACATCACATATTCAGTTGGAGTTGGTGATATCGCATATTCAGTTGGAGTTGGTGACATCACATATTCAGTTGGAGTTGGTGATATCATATATTCAGTTGGAGTTGGTGATATCGCATATTCAGTTGGAGTTGGTGATATGACATATTCAGTTGGAGTTGGTTACATCACATATTCAGTTGGAGTTGGTGATATCACATATTTATTTGGAGTTGGTGATATCACATATTCAGTTGGAGTTGGTGACATCACATATTTAGTTGGAGTTGGTGATATCACATATTCAGTTGGAGTTGGTTACATCACATATTCAGTTGGAGTTGGTGATATCGCATATTCAGTTGGAGTTGGTGACATCACATATTCAGTTGGAGTTGGTGATATCACATATTCAGTTGGAGTTGGTGATATCACATATTCAGTTGGAGTTGGTTACATCACATATTCAGTTGGAGTTGGTGATATCACATATTTATTTGGAGTTGGTGATATCACATATTCAGTTGGAGTTGGTGACATCACATATTCAGTTGGAGTTGGTGATATCACATATTCAGTTGGAGTTGGTTACATCACATATTCAGTTGGAGTTGGTGATATCGCATATTCAGTTGGAGTTGGTGACATCATATATTCAGTTGGAGTTGGTTACATCACATATTCAGTTGGAGTTGGTGACATCACATATTCAGTTGGAGTTGGTTACATCACATATTCAGTTGGAGTTGGTGACATCACATATTCAGTTGGAGTTGGTGACATCACATATTCAGTTGGAGTTGGTGACATCACATATTCAGTTGGAGTTGGTGACATCACACACCGGTATTCAGTTTGTATCCACTCAATGTCATATCACGTTCGCAAATGAGAACCTCAGTATTCAACGAGGACGAAATCCGAAGGCGTGCGTACAGAAACGGAAAACCAACCAAAGTAATGAAACCTCAATCAGAGACACACCATTAGTAACAGTGACGTAACAGTGACGGGCCTGATAGATCAGGATTCAGTGTCACGAACTTTTATACTGTTTAATGTAACAGTAAAGTGGGGGCCTATTTCGATGTATTTTACATGTTTTACCTTTTTATTATCTGACCTACTCAGGACACGTTTGCATATGCGCATTAATTCAAATGTCAAAGTCATCGTTACATATATAACCCAAACAAATCTAACGGCCTTTTGTAAATGTGAAATGGAGTGATCGGTTTGAAACAAGCAATACATCAGATTAATTTTCAGCCAGTTTTTAGACTCACCCGACCAGTGCTCGAACACAAAACATAGTTTTTTGTTGTTTTATTTTCAATACCTATTCAAGTTCAAGTTTAGTTGTGATAATACAGGACAGACTTACCGTTAGTAATTTCAAGCCTATCACCATGACTTTTGCACGTTGGTTTATTTTTGGCAGCAGGTCTCATGACACCTGTGCAATGGAGGGCGTTTACGTAAGTACAGACCAGTGCTCGAACACCCCTATAAAACTTTTGTTTTCAGTTTTTTTTTGTTTTTTGTTTTATAAAGTCGGTTATATTGTAATGTACATACATCCTTTCTTAAAAAAAATATTGTTCAGATTATCAAACATCCCGTGAGATAAAAATAGATCGGAACACAGCGGAAGCTGACATTTTGAACCAGTGCGCATGTCTTTCGATTCAGATCATTGTAGCGTTAACGAGTAAAGACGTCCATACCTATTATTTTTTGCTAGAAATGTCAAAACTTATTCATCTTGTCTACATCTGTTACACAGCCATTGGTACTCGTCGACAATCAAGCTAAGGTCAACCTCTGTTTGGACAGGTGACGGTAGACAATCGTAGTGGTACCTGCTGTCACACCCAACCCAGAATCTGTCTTCGTCCGTCATTTTGATAATTTTTCAAAACTGTGTCAGATCTACATTGGAATCATTACTTTTCTTTTAAATTATGCATTATGCTATAATTCTTTCAAAATACAGATTTTTCCATGAATGCTAACCTTTCCGGAAACGATGTTTGTTTGATGATATTTGATTGTACCATTGTCGTCTGCTCAAATTTGGATTATCGTCCTTGATAGAGAGCTATCGCTACCGGAGGTAAGAAAGTGCTCTTACACCCCATAATAATCATGTGGAAAGAACGGACGGAAAGTACGATTTAGGAAAGGAGAAGCAAAAATAAAGAAAGTGTTCGAGCACTGGTCCCGTTCGAGCACTGGTCAGTATAGTCTACATGACAATGTTCATATTACCTGTAAATAGTGACATTAATTTCATCGTATTTCACATTTCTACATCGACAATATCACATGGTAGGTCATTAAACTTAACTATCCTGACTGGAACAAAAAGGGGATGCCGACATTATAACGAAGCTATAATTCAAACTCAAAATTTATTAAACGAGAACAAAATATAAACAAAAATATAGATTTGCGTGGAGACTCCTGAATCATATACAAAAAGAATAAGACCAGGTACCCCAGAAGCGAAGGCGTCTTCTGCTTCATGGACGACATCTGCCATACAAAGGTCAAACCACAAATGACATTTATCATATTTTTTCTGTGTGGGAACTTTGATATGTCTAGTTTCTCAGTTGTTACCGTAATGGCATGACACGACCCATATTATGGAGGGCGTGGACGACACAGATTTATGGAGGGCGTGGGACGACACAGATTTATGGAGGGCGTGGGACGGCGCAGATTTATGAAGGGCGTGAGACGACCTAGATTTATGGAGGACGTTGGGCGACCAAGATTTGTGGAGGGCGTGGGACGACCCATATTTATAGAGGATGTGAGACAACCTATATCTATGGAGGACGTTGGGTGACCCATATTTATGGAGGACTTGAGAAACCCCGAATTGATGTTGACATGGGACGACCCAGATTTATTGAAGTAGTGGAATGACCTAGATTTACAGAGGAGGTGGGACGACCCTGTATTATATAGGACGTTGCACGACCCAGATTTATGAAGGAGGTGGGGCGACCCGGACTTATGGAAGGCGTAGGACGACCTGGATTCATGGGGCACGTGGGACGACCTGGATTCATGGGGCACGTGGGACGACCTGGATTCATGGGACAGGTGGGACGACCTGGATTCATGGGACAGGTGGGACGACCTGGATTCATGGAGGACGTGGGACGACCTGGATTCATGGGGCACGTGGGACGACCTGGATTCATGGGACAGGTGGGACGACCTGGATTCATGGGACAGGTGGGACGACCTGGATTTATGGAGGACGTGGGACGACCCAGATTTAGATTTATGAGTTCCTTTACATGTCGGTGTCCTGTTTGTTTTCATAAGAAACCATAAAATGGAAGACTGTTCACCCATTTTTGTAAAACATCAATATTGCAAGGTACTCTGACTTACATAAAGTCGCCAAGATATTACAGTAACATACAAGTTTGGCGAAAACTAAATAACACCTTTACAAGTTTACTGGAATTAACTATTAATTCCATACCCACATCATTCAGAACCGATGAAAAATAAACACAAAAGCTATGCAAATTCTTTGAAGAGTATTTAAAAAGCAAAAAAACAAAAAACGAAAGAAAACAAAATGGTGAACTATCTGTCTACCCGGTATCTCCCCGCCGTCTAACCATGCCTATAACAAAGGATGTCACCCTGGCCAAGCTAATGAGAAACGTGTAGTAGAAGGTTGTTGGATATGGAATTTCACACTTCAGGATTCTACTGGTGTGAAGTACTTTATTATTAGCTGAGCGTAAACACAAAGTACATGTCTTGTGGTATCACGTGTCCCCATCAATAGGGAGTATTCTTTATGTTGGTGATTTACAGATGAACTCTCGTGAACTCTTCGTATCAACCTAGTTAATGAGATCGTTATATACACTTACGAATGTGTGTTTATTACAGTTTTATGTAGACATAAACTTATTCAAATTTCTTCATTTTTGTTTAAATTCTAATTTGGTGTGTTCAAGATAAAACCCACTTCAGTACATTAGTTAAAATTCATGATGGAGCCGAGAAAGGTGTCTATATATGTAATCCTGGTAAATGCCACTCGGCTAAAGATCTGTTTAAATTTAGCTTGATCGGTTGAGTGTAAGACGTCGCTTCACTGTTTTTGTAGGTTCGATCCGTAGCAGAGGCAGTGATATAAATTATCTGCTAAACGTGTGTAACTGATCTATATACTGTCTATATTTGATTGTTGTTAAGTTACAAGTGTCTTGTTAAAGGGACGGATTGCCTCGAAAATTCCACAACGTACATGTACCTGTTTTGTCTGTTAATTACAACATGGCCAATCTATAAAGAAAAAGAAAAACTCAACAACTCGTCTTTAGTACTTTCGTCACATCTTGGCGATTCTCAGTAGGGTTGGTTTGGTTTTAACGTCCTATTAACAGCCAGGGTCACAGTAGGGATCATATACTTACCAAATGTATTGTATGTTCATATATACAATGTATATGTACATGTATATACTCCATGACTTCGTTTTCGGCATTTTTTAATATGATGATGATATATCAGAAAAGTACATTAGTAGATCTAGAATATTGAACCAGACGAATCCCGGTTCCGGTTCACGGTCTGTTAAACACAGACATGTCAGTGACCGAGTGTTAAAGGAACCCCGACATTGTGGAGCGTGTATAAACGCCTGACTTTGAAGGTCTATGTAGACGTAGTTGTTTTGGATGACCCAGTACAAACTATAATATATGCAATTATTCTTCAGATCAATGCCATTTACCATACACGTCAGATTTGTTTGAAAGGGTATATGTTTTCATTGTAAGTAAATTTGTGTATGCAAATGTTGGCTGGCAATATATTAAAACTAGTACGCTGAAGAAAGGGTTCTTTCAAATTAAATGCTTGAAATAGTTGATAAGTGATAAGAGTTGAATAGAATTAAAATTGATCAGCAATTAATTGAGTGAAAATTGTGCTTATTTTCGATATGGAATACAGCTTATGAAAAATCACATTCAGTTTATATTACTGTGAATGTAATATGTTGTTATCTGTATTTACTATTGTAAATAAACACAATTTTCACTCAATTAATGACTGATCAATTTTAACATCATCTAGTTATTCGGAATTTTTTAATTATTCATTTGAAATTGTAGGTAATATGTAAATTAAAACACGACAACGAATACCGATTCCTGTGGTTAAACGTTGTAGTGATTATAAGTGAGTATTAATATTTAGGTATTTGACTAAGGAATGACCAGCGTCCTGTTGGTACGTGAAATATTCGACTGTGTCTGTAATATATATAGTTATATTGCTGAGGAGTGCAGCATCGTCTGACGTCACAAGTGTTTCAAAAAGTATTTAAGTAACTACTTGATCTGCCATGCTTAGCGTAATAAATGAAATAAATGAATAAATAAATGATAACAAGAAATATCTTTAAAAAGATAAACAGCATAGCTTTAATGCTGGTGGTTTTAATGTAAAACTGCTGGTGAAATAAATCAACAAACTATTGCGTTTCAGCCCGGATAACAAAATTAGATCAGCTTGAATCATTTTTGGTGATAATAAGACTACATTTGAATCAGGAATATAATTTTATTAATGCATCATTTGAAAAGATACATCCACTTATTCAGCTTGCATTCAATCTTAACTTTGCTTCGTTTTTAACTGCATTTCAGCATTTTGCATCTACCGCTACATTGACCAGTCACATACGTCATCTTGACCAGTAACGCCACCCGTCGCGTCATATCCGCGGTCCAAAAGAATATTATACGGCTATGCCGAAAAATTGAATACTGACGAAATCACAGTTTAACTGTTTTTGTAATGCATATATCTTCTCTTTTTTTTTACTTTTGATTTACATATATTCATCATCTTCATTGGCGAAATCATAGTTTAACATTTTTGCAATGCAGAAGTAGAGTAACCTTAAATTTTATTATCAACATTTAGCCACGAAATTGGACGCCAGTTCTTGAAAAACTCCTCTGGTTTATTTGGCTGTGGTAGATATCTTTTGTTTTTGTGTAATCGTTAGTTCTTTATTTTCTAGACTATGTCTAATTGAATTAGCCAGAATATGTTTTATTTCTTTCCAAAAGAACCAGTCCAATCCAGAGGATTTTTTATTTTTCATTTCAAACCAAGCCTTTGAATTATCTGATTCTGTGATGTCATTGTTACAAAGCGATTAGAAAGCAATAGAAAGGCTGTCATTCCTATAGAATGTGTTTGTCTATGCATCAGTAATATCAGTTATTGTTTAACTGCAGAAATTTCTATAAAACAATTTTTGCTCTTTTAAGATGTCATCAATATTGTTGACTTCTGACCCATCACATGAACTATTTTGGAATCATTTTTTTCTGTGTAGTTTCTTTTTTCAAGATGAAACAAATATTTTTTTTACTTTTTTTGGTTTCCATATTCCATCTCGCTTTAAGCATCACCTTTAAAATACTAGCTTTTTAATGGTTTTCAAATGTCAATAAACTCCTTTGTAACGTTAAAATTTCGTGCTTTTTATTATTTTTCCAACTACCATAGGGGATTGTTTTCCCTCTTACTGATAACTTAATGACTTCCAACAATATCTGATAATTCACTGTAAAACGTACATTTTCGAAATCATTATTCGATATATCACCATAATCATTAGGAACTTGTGTATCTGAGTGTGATGATTGTGATCAACAAACCAATAGAAATATTTTTGAATTTACTGTTGAGTTTGTCAGAACTACAAATAGATTTTCACATGTATGATACATTATAGTCAAAAACTGACATAAATCAAAGTACTGAAAGTACTGTAGCGCTAAAACTCTTGTGCAATTTTATCAGTTGACAATGTTTTACACGATTTTTTTCTGTTAGAATTGTATCACAAATAGGATTTCCCTTATTTTTGAGCAAGTCGATATTCAGTTCTTCAATTGGTTCATTACCGTAATTTGACGGGTAACACGTTTGGACCCGACCAAACTCACATGTCCATTGTATTCATTTTAGTTACAGCCAAAAGCCGTTTGAAAGTGTTAACACAGTTGTTTCATTGAATACGGTTGATGTTAACTTGTTCCAGCATACTTTATTGACTTCTATTACATGAACGCACCAGTCAAATGTAACTAATTTAGGGCCTTTTGATTTTGTGAAGTAGTTTCAAGGTAAAAATGAATGTCAGACGGACACTGCAACATTTTGAAGCGTTTTACCCTGGTCATTGTATTGAGAAGGTTTAGTGACAAGACTCTCCGGACTCTCAACGGTATCAGATTAATTGAATCTGAAAGAATGAAGAATTTGGTCGAATTCTACTAAGTTTAAGGAAACCCGCCATATTCTGATTCAGTTATTGCACGAAAGGGTAGATGGTATCTCTTGTCAATAAACGGGCCATAAATCCACCGATTGGAAAAGTGGCATTCGAACATGGCCGAACTATTAAGGTATTTCAATCTGTTACTAAGTTTGATGGAAATCCCTCGGACTAGTTAAAGCCACACATTCCCAAACAACCGAACATTCTAGTTGCACACATGTATTAATGGCAATTCAAGATGCTCATTAACGCTCTCCTAACACTAAAATGACCTCTGGGAGTCCTTGAGACATCAGTGTATAAAAATAACGCGCCGCATTTATTTTTCTCTCGAGATTTGTCCCAGAGCCGAGAACGAGGCTATAACAACGTACACTGCAATTAAACTACACACATGACCGTTGTTTACATATCGAGCATACGTGAACTTTGCCTAATAATGCTTTCATTTAAACATATTAACAGAATATTAGCGTAATAACTGAACAAAATAAACAAACATAGTTTGCATTTAAATACTTAATTTTAAAATGTAGCAATATGCCTACAACAAAACATCGATACGATTTTAGATCGGTGAAGTTGACAATGTTCAAAAGCTAACCAGCAATATCCAATATACGTCCGGCAAAATCGGAACTCGAGTATATTCCATTTTCTTCTCTCGCTAAGTTCCAACGAATCATTTCCTTTCCTAAGGGAATACTCGGGTTTTGCCGATTCCAGTCCCTTTTATGTTTCTTTTCGCAGAATCTGTGTTTTGGCAGGCTCACGTATTCGGCACTCACGCATTCGGCAATATACCATTTTGTATAGACCAGAGAGTGTATAGACTGTTAGCCCATCGGTTGCATTATGGGACTATTTCACATAGAAACTTGGTCTGTCGGACCCAGTTAATATTTTTGGGAATTTCCCGTATACTTTCATAAATACACATTTTCCTCCAGGTTTTCATTCGATAATTTGTTATGTATATACATGTATTTCAAAAGTCTGAAAACTGTCAAGAGCTCGATACGTAAATATTTCTTTGGGAGTATGTGGCTTTAATTTCGAGAAAACTGACAATTAAATTTGGAAGTCCTTATGATATTTAACCAGGTCACCAGAAAAAAAAGTGAAGTGAAGTGTGAAAGATGGACGAACCCAAGTCAATACAACCTCCGAGCTTTGCTTAAAGCAAAGGATATAGGAAAGTCAATACCGTGCATGAATAATCTGTGTATTTGGATTTAAAAAATGATGCATGGAGAAATATGTTTTTACTTCGGTACATCCACAACTGATAAAACTGGCATTATAATACATATTTCATCGTTACATCAACGGCTGATGTAACTGACGAAGTACATGTTACTTTGTTTTTGTTTCATCACCAGAAAGGCCCGAGTGGTTTTCGGATTGTATGTAAACAACGTACGTGCGTACAGGCTTGCATGGTTTAATAATTAAACAGGGCATCCAGTAGGATTAAAATCTCAAGAGTCAGTGTCATTTTTAATTCTATTTATCCTTTTTTTATTGATACTGAAACAGTATAATAATGATAATCAATTAATACTTAATTTTTTTATTATTTTATCTCACTTAAAAAAATGAAAAGAAATTCCTTATTTTGAACCAATACAACTAGTATCTTTCTAGAATTCTGTCTTTATATGTTATATTGATTAACACCATGGAGAAGGTTAACGGATTTGGAGGGCACAGGACTTGCGTCCCCTTGTATTAGGTGGCGCGGCGACGCACTCGGAGGGAGCGCGAAGCGTGAATATGGCGAGAGATACGAGTATGAACTGTTTTGATCCGATCTCGGAGAAAGATATCGATAGCTAATTTAATTTTAATCAATTTTTGCATGTTCAGCAATAACTAATCTATCGTTGTGCGTTGTTGATTTCAGCGAAAGGTTCGCTATTTGCTCAATCTAAGGCACATTACCGACGCGAGTGGAGACGAAGGATCGTTGGTTAATGTTTTCACTACTAAAAACAACGAGCCTGTGACGGTCTCGCATATTGTATAAACATCGTATGTGATATATATGGCTTGGTCGATACCTCCATAATATTTATTTATGTGTTATTTATCTGTTTTCTATGTCAATGCCATGAAATTGCGAAAAAATATGAGGGAGAATACCGGGAGCTGGCAACGGTGTTTGATGGGGTTAAGGTATTTGCCGAAACGGACTTAGAATTACGGAAACGGAGAAAAAATGGGGTCTAAATTGGCATTATTTTCAGAGAATGGACTCCAATATATGTCCTTCATTGAACGACTGTATCATATGTAAAATTTTAGGGGTTTATTTGACCGAGAAGTATCTTAATTCAATTTTTAATCATTCGTGATTCAGAGCCGGATTTTCGTCTGAGTTGAATATTAATTAATAGTTCTGCATGTATATGTTGTTTAAATAACATAATTATTAAGACATAAATTAAAATATTAAAGACACTTGAATAAACTGTATATAATTCAATAATCAACACAAAAGTTGCTGAATTGAAATAATTTAACTTTTAAGAATCTTATTTAAGGATTAACATCAATTATTTTTTCTGTTATACAGTCATAACAGAAAAAACTGGAGTGTACTCTATATAAACCGCGAAGAATTAAAAATGATAAATGATTTAATATACATAGTATGCAAGAGAAAGTGAGCGCATGACACAGTAGAATGTGATAATTTGCAGTTGTATGTGGTCTTTTACATTAATTATACAATTACCAGTTTATATTATTACTTTACCTTGATAAGTAAGATTATGAACTACATTGTTTATTGATAACCTTGATCTCCGTTTTTCACCTGCGAGATACCCAGAATTTCCTAAGACTGTCTTTATAATAACTTTAACTAGATGTAAATCACCTTTGATTGTAGGTTCAAAGATACAGTATAATTTGTCGTTTTGTATCGGATTAGAAAACTCTACTGAGCTAGATCTAGTTACACTTCTTTTGCATTAAAACATGTGTACTTGTGCAATTAAAAGAATAATTAGAAAACTCTACTGAGCTAGATCTAGTTACACTTCTTTTGCATTAAAACATGTGTACTTGTGCAATTAAAAGAATAATTAGAATAAGACCATCACGTGTTAGATGGCTTTAAAATTCAAAATTTACACGGTGGAGATATGATTGAAAAGTTGCCTTTGTTGCATCCAAATTTAAATATATAAAGTCAATTTCGGATCAATATTAAAACGATTTCCGGCGAAGATAGACGACAGATTGTTTACAAGAATTTATATAATATGTCTGTTTCATTTATACTCAGAACATTTTAAACATACAGTTATTACACAGACACAATATGTATATATATATATATATTTTTATTATTATAAAATCCATGTTTATCAGTATCGTTTGAAAAAAAAAAATTCAGATTATTTCCCAGAAAAACAAAAGTTCAAAATCAGGAGAGGGAGAGAAAAAAAATCAACTTTAGAATACTCATCACAACAGCCATGGCCGCCGCCAACAGCATAGTGCCGATTTTGGGAATGGCTGCAGGTCTATCCCAATATTCTTAAATTAATTGAAATATACTGTTTGTTAGCAAATATATCTACGTTGCAAATAACATAATTTCACTTCAGGTAAAGTTGGTAATTGGAGACTTCACCTGTGACCCAATTTGGCGACAGTCGGACTTTGTCACGGTTGACTGTCTCTTGTAATTAACCCCTTGGGGTCAATTAGTGTCACTGACCATAGCTAACCTACACTTTGGTGAGTCTGTATATAGGACAACACACAAGACTTGCATGCAGCACTTGTGTTAGTCAAAATTTGAAGCGTCAAATTGACGAGCGGAATGCAAAAATGTGTCAAATTATTTTTTTTTCTGAGTCAATGCACTGATTAAAGATATAGAAATAACTATAAAATCATATTTGCAAATGGCCTACGAAAAGATAGTACTAAATTTATCGTTAGCCTACTGTAGAACTTACTGTTGCTTGTGTTTAAAGACTAAAAATGATAACTATCTTAATTACCCCTAAATCAAAAAATTGCTTTCCATCAGATCTGAAGTACATATGTTTTATCTCATTATGATGTTAAGGTAACACCTAGAATAATCAATAAGAATTATTTATGAATATGGACAATATCATTATAGTGGACCAATTCTCTTTTTTTCCCCAAATCATCTTTATAGTATTTCACCTTCTAAACATAATTTAAAATCCTTGATACAAATAAACATATCAACATTTTGAATTGAAATCACCAAAAACACCAACCTTGCCAAATTATTTTATTTTTGCTTAACTAACTTAATTAAAATTCAGAATGCAGTATCAATGGCTAGCCCAAAAACTCACGGGTGAACGACCAATGGCTGTTAAGCTAATATGGATATTTTGGTCTGTATCGATTCGAAGCTAAAACATTTAATAGCTTTGAAAACATTAATAATGAATAAAAGTTTAGATAATATATATAGATAAAATTATCAGATATTGTCCATGTTCGGTGTATGCTTTATGCTTAATTATATTATATGTATATAGATATTTATTCATATGTACTAGATGTTACCTCTAGGAGAGGCTATGCATGTTGTTTGATCCTTTTTCTTTCTTGAAATAAAATTTGTTGAAATTGAAATCTTGTAGAATAATATTTTAACACACTCGGAGTATGTTTTGTTAAATAACAATAAAATACATTGATATTGTATTGATCTTCCATGTCCTCGTCCCCTCGCATGTTGATATAGATCTTACTTAAGATAACTGGTGCATGGTCTGATTAACGAAGGACTGAAGGTCGGACGCAACAAGAAAATAATTCGACTGACATTTCCACCTGGTCCAAACCAGCTATATCTTTTCATGTCTGGATGTTGTCGTCTCCAATAAAGTCTAACTCTTCCATATCATCAATGACATTTCTATTATTTTCTCTACAATATTTAAATGTTTCTTTTTCAAAGGACACGATCCAATTAAAATCTCCAATAGTTATTACAGAGTCGTTATCAAATCAATTTCTTCCTAAATGATTAAAAAAATTCAGGCGAGTCAGTATTTGTACCATATATACATACGAGTTAATCTTTGATTCTGAATGGTGATATCAAGAATGATCAAACAACCATCCTCATCAATTATTTTTTTATGAACATTGTATTCGGAACTTTCTTAAAATAATATATCAATGCCTCGGCTGCTTCCGGTATTGGAGCAAAAAAAACTAAGACTGACTAGTCCCCAGTCATGGTTCCGCGGCCTTTCTACAGATTTTTTTAATGGGTATATCAATTAATATCGAAATATTGTACTTCTAATTTCCACACAAGTCCAAAATATCTCTTCATTTTATATAAAAGCTATAGAAGTTTACCCATTTTCAACTGTCATACACACCTTTTGGTAGATTTTTAATTTTCTAAATACGATTAATATAATACAGTACATCAAGCACTATTTATAATCAGAGTGTTGTGTGAATCCTAGAAATAGTGATTTCCCTCTACCCCTCCCCATATACATGTATGTATCCACCCCTTTCACATACCCATATAAAAGCCACAGTATGTACAGTACAAAAGTAACCATAACAAAGTAATTTCAGAGGTACAGCAACAAAAACGATACCCCAGCGTATTAATACAAACTCATTCCTATTTTCTACTTGCTTTTACATACATTTTTCAACGACCAGACATCATATTAGAGGAGAGCAATAACCACATCATACAGTTAATACGTTTTTTTTTTTAACAGACTGTGCACATGCATGTGTTTCGTCATGCATATTTACTTTTCTCTCTTCCCCTATCCTCCCCTCTTTCTTTCTGCTCTGTTTCAGATACTATGATAGAATTATTACATGCTGTTTATCATTAGGCCATTGCTAAGTTTTGCATACGCATAATTGTATTATGGATAGGACATTGATAAGTTATATGTATAATTGTATTACGGATAGGACATTGATAAGTTATATATATAATTGTATTACGGATAGGACATTGATAAGTTATATATATAATTGTATTATAGAGAGGACATTGATAAGTTATATATATAATTGTATTACGGATAGGACATAGATAAGTTATATATATAATTGTATTACGGAGAGGACATTGATAAGTTATATGTATAATTGTATTACGGATAGGATATTGATAAGTTATATATATAATTGTATTATAGAGAGGACATTGATAAGTTATATGTATAATTGTATTACGGATAGGACATTGATAAGTTATATATATAATTGTATTATAGAGAGGACATTGATAAGTTATATGTATAATTGTATTATGGAGAGGACATTGATAAGTTATATGTATAATTGTATTACGGACAGGACATTGATAAGTTATATGTATAATTGTATTACGGATAGGACATGTATAATTGTATTACGGATAGGACATTGATAAGTTATATGTATAATTGTATTACGGATAGGATATTGATAAGTTATATATATAATTGTATTACGGATAGGACATTGATAAGTTATATGTATAATTGTATTACGGAGAGGACATTGATAAGCTATATGTATAATTGTATTACGGAGAGGACATTGATAAGCTATATGCATAATTGTATTACGGAGAGGACATTGATAAGTTATATGTATAATTGTATTACGGAGAGGACATTGATAAGTTATATGCATAATTGTATTATAGAGAGGACATTGATAAGCTATATATATAATTGTATTACGGACAGGACATTGATAAGTTATATGTATAATTGTATTATGGAGAGGACATTGATAAGTTATATATGTATAATTGTATTACGGAGAGGACATTGATAAGTTATATGTATAGTTGTATTACGGAGAGGACATTGATAAGTTATATATATAATTGTATTACGGATAGGACATAGATAAGTTATATGTATAATTGTATTATAGAGAGGACATTGATAAGTTATATGTATAATTGTATTACGGAGAGAACATTGATAAGTTTTATATATAATTGTATTACGGAGAGGACATTGATAAGTTATATGTATAATTGTATTACGGAGAGGACATTGATAAGTTATATGTATAATTGTATTACGGGTAGGACATTGATAAGTTATATGTATAGTTGTATTACGGAGAGGACATTGATAAGTTATATGTATAATTGTATTATAGAGAGGACATTGATAAGTTATATATATAATTGTATTACGGACAGGACATTGATAAGTTATATGTATAATTGTATTATGGAGAGGACATTGATAAGTTATATATGTATAATTGTATTACGGAGAGGACATTGATAAGTTATATGTATTACGGAGAAGACATTGATAAGTTATATGTATAGTTGTATTACGGAGAGGACATTGATACGTTATATGTATAGTTGTATTACGGATAGGACATTGATAAGTTATATGTATAATTGTATTACGGAGAGGACATTGATAAGTTATATGTATAGTTGTATTACGGATAGGACATTGATAAGTTATATGTATAATTGTATTACGGAGAGGACATTGATAAGTTATATGTATAATTGTATTACGGAGAGGACATTGATAATCTATATGTATAATTGTATTATAGAGAGGACATTGATAAGCTATATGCATAATTGTATTATAGAGCGGACATTGATAAGTTATATGTATAATTGTATTACGGATAGGACATTGATAAGTTATATGTATAATTGTATTATAGAGAGGACATTGATAAGTTATATATATAATTGTATTACGGATAGGACATTGATAAGTTATATGTATAATTGTATTATAGAGAGGATATTGATAAGTTATATGTATAATTGTATTACGGATAGGACATTGATACGTTATATGTATAATTGTATTATGGAGAGAACATTGATAAGTTATATGTATAATTGTATTATAGAGAGGACATTGATAAGTTATATGTATAATTGCATTACGGATAGGACATTGATAAGTTATATGTATAATTGTATTACGGATAGGACATTGATAAGTTATATGTATAATTGTATTACGGAGAGGACATTGATAAGTTATATGTATAATTGTATTATAGAGAGGACATTGATAAGTTATATATTTAATTGTATTACGGATAGGACATAGATAAGTTATATGTATAATTGTATTACGGACAGGACATTGACAAGTTGTGATAACTTGCGTTCAATCCTTTTGTATATTGTTAGTAATAAAAACGATTTAAATATAAAATTTCGCGGAATATTAAGACTAATATATGTTGATAAGTTACTATTAACTCACTTATTTTTGCGCCCTCAAACTTCAACACATTACTGAACTTATCTTATTATACACAGAAAAACTATATATTGTGCATTATTCCTGCATGCTAATCTGCATAGCCCTACATTTATATTTATATGTGCACAGATAGACTAAGCTAGGTAAATTGTGTATGTTACATTACATTACATTAGTAATTAAAAAAAATAATCATGTTTTAATTGTACTTAATTCAAACAAAAAATAAACATTGTATAATTAAAAGAAAAGTGTAAATTTTAAAAATACTTTTATTTTTTAATAAAAACAAATATTAGATAATAAATTAAGATGAACTAAATTCTTTTGAATATTATTCAATTAATTATAATTTTTGAAGAAAAAAAGACATTTTTAACAGTTTTCATTTGGAAACGATTAACCGTCAAGTTTGAGAATTTCACATTTTGACTCTCAGGATTTTGATTTGACTCTCAGGATTTCAGAGCTAAGGGTCACTGACTCTTGAGATTTTAATCCTACTGGACGCCCTGATTGTATTGTACAGTTGCATGTAAACATGACAGGGTAACCAGATAGTTGCGTGTTGTTTTGATAATTGTACATATGTATTGTCAATTTACACTAAAAAGTTTTACATAATCTTAAAGCATGTTTTATAGTTCTTCGTTGAAATGCTTTAGGATAACAAGTTTAGAAACTTGAAAAACGTGTTTACTCTATCGGTATTATTAGCTTCTCTTTTAACCAAAACTTTTGTGTTTGTAACCGATACATGTATCTCAAAACGCTTTCGTGCGCTTCAAATGTGTAGGACTATTAGTCGTACTATTGTCGCATATCGTGATGTAACTTATTTAACTTAAAAACGAGGGCAAGATATGAACGGGAAATTTGTATGGAGACCATAGAAAATGTTCAAGAAAAATTATACCAGATAGAAAATCTTTTTAACATTCATTTTTCTAAACCCCGTATAAAACGCGACAGGAATTTTAAAGCTATGGTCCTATAACAGACATCGATATTGCTTACAAACAGAATAAACTTAAAAGGTTAGTTAAAATCATATGTATATCCGACGACTATACATCCTAAAGCAGGTTAATGTTCACTTTAACATTTCATCCACCGTTTTCTTTCTTATGTTGATCCTGTTTTGATTTAATTTAATACAAGTTGTTCATTACGGAGAGAGCGATCCTTTTGATCTTTACATAGGACGGCCATTCTGTAGGTGAGCTGTTGCTGTCCCTACAAATGTATATGGCTTCATGACGCAACAAATACACGCGATGGATGTCATTTACAGCCTTGTATTTCAATTTCTAATCGAGTTGGACTCAATGACACTGCCAAATTAAATCTGTTTTATTTTTTCCCATGAATTTGACCAGATTAATATCAACCTGCGCATATTAAAAAATCATAGGGCACAAGCCGCACGTAGCCATCTTGTCGTTCCTGTAGACCTAACTCATGCAGGCATTAGGCCTAGGCATGCAATCGCTATAGGCTTAGGCTTATTTTAGAGTTCTGGTCAGAAATAACATTCATATAAGATTAACAGGGATTTGGAGGAAGTGAAAGGGACTGTTCAGTTAGATCTACATAGGCCTTATGTAAATTATTATTCTGAGGATTTCAATGCGTTTTTCAACAAAAGCACGGGTAAAATCCCTAATTCCCACCCAAGAGTGATGTCTGCTTTTGTATATATTCAAAATTAGCTCATAATGTTTTAAATATGTCCATTTACAATCAAAATAAATACATAATCATCACTTAAACGGGGCGATTCTTCCCTACCTTGAAAATCGCCAGAGTGGACAGTGCACTTGGAATCAAACATTCGTGTCAAGTCCCTGTGTGATCAAAAAGGACTATCAGTAAACAATCATTATATAAAACTTCACATTATACTGAGTTATTGAGACCGTATTAAGGTCACATCCAACTCCATAACATACTTCATAAAGATGGTTGTTCAATTCGAATCGAAACGGGAGACAACCGGAGAACACAGTCCAATCGGGAACCGTCGGCACTTTCCGTAAACGAGAAAATAGTATTTTCTCGTTTACGGAAAGTGCCGACGGTTCCCGATTGAACACAGTCTAGACATTATTCTTCCGCGCAGCTGATGAAGCGTTTTCATACTGAGGATGTTTTTCAACGACAAAATTAATATTTCAATTAGATCATGCTATTTTCATTTTGTATGGTTAATGTGTTGTATAATAGTATTGGTTTCTTAATAATACTGTTTGGTCATCCTTCAATGACGGACTATTTTTAACATCGACCAGTAGACTTGTACAAGTTCTAGTAATTGAGGACCTATTATACTTCAATTTATCAGGACAAATTAGTATTAATTGAAATATAAGGATTGAACGTTGCTTTGTTTTTAGTAATTGAGTTGCTCTTAAGACAAATTCAAAATGAACTGTTTCGCTGTTCATTAAATTTGGTTCAAGAGCAACTCAATTAATCATCCCATGAAATCGACCAAAGCAAAATTCAATCCTTGATTAAATAATGCTCTAATTATTTTTTATCTTGACATTGTCATAAACACGTAGATAAAATATTATTGAATATAAATGTTTGTAAATGGAATATGTTTTGGTGATGAAACGATCTATTATCTTGGCAACGAACATGCGTTTGATTTCTGTCACGCGATCGATTATTTAGGTGAACGCCTATGTTTATCAATGTTGTATACCTAATTAACTTATTTTCGTTTTAAGCATACAGTCTACTCTAAGGTAGATATTCTAATTAAAAGGACGTTCATACTTTTACTGTCCGACCATTTCAAGATCCAACATCCCTCTGCGCACACCGGATGTTGGCTAAGATGACAGCATAACCTAGTAACACTTGACAGGACAAGGCCAATGGGTTAATGCTTCGCTGTCAGTATCTCAATTATAAAATGTACGAGTATCTCGTTTTCTTTTACATTTTTCATAAGTAGTAAGTTTATATCTGTGTTAATATCCAATGGAGAAAGAAAGTAGCATGGAATGATAATATTATACTAGCAGATGAGTCCGTGATCAATTGTCCTATATTTTAACAGTACAGCTAAACTTAGAACTATTCCATTAGGAACTTTTTAATCTTAATTGTCTTTTGACATGCGATATTTTGGTTTTGAGAAAACATTTTATCCCCATCATTGGTATCATATTTCAGTGATGTATTCCTAATTCACACCGTCTGACTCGACATGGTACCATTGTTGTGATGTCCTAACAGTGGTGAGGTATGCCAGTTTAAAATATACAGGTCATTTATCATCGTGTTACAATTTCCAATTGAAAAGATTTGAATAAGTAGTATGACCAAACCAAATCGAATTACAAGACAATTTTCTAAATACTAGTTTGCGTTTACCCGGTAACTTATTACTGACTTGGACACCAAGATTCTTGTTACTGGCTCGGCCTGTGTAAATGATGTATTTGTGAATCATACTGACTTGAAAATGAGTACCATCTAGTCACTTGTTACTGAGATAGAGGTTTGTCACAGTGGTGAACCATCTAGTCACTTGTTACTGACTGAGATAGAGGTTTGTCACAGTGGTGAACCATCTAGTCACTTGTTACTGACACAGCTAGAGGTTTGTCACAGTGGTGAACCATCTAGTCACATGTTACTGACACAGCTAGAGGTATGTCACAGTGGTGAACCATCTAGTCACTTGTTACTGACTGAGATAGAGGTTTGTCACAGTGGTGAACCATCTAGTCACTTGTTACTGACACAGCTAGAGGTATGTCACAGTTGTGAACCATCTAGTCACTTGTTACTGACTCAGCTAGAGGTTTGTCACAGTTGTGAACCATCTAGTCACTTGTTACTGACTGAGATAGAGGTTAGTCACAGTAGTGAACCATCTAGTCACTTGTTACTGACTCAGCTAGAGGTTTGTCACAGTAGTGAACCATCTAGTCACTTGTTACTGACACAGCTAGAGGTTTGTCACAGTAGTGAACCATCTAGTCACTTGTTACTGACACAGCTAGAGGTTTGTCACAGTAGTGAACCATCTAGTCACTTGTTACTGACTCAGCTAGAGGTTTGCCACAGTAGTGAACCATCTAGTCACTTGTTACTGATTGAGATAGAGGTTTGACACAGTGGTGAACCATCTAGTCACTTGTTACTGAGTGAGATAGAGGTTTGTCACAGTAGTGAACCATCTAGTCACTTGTTACTGACTCAGCTAGAGGTTTGTCACAGTAGTGAACCATCTAGTCACTTGTTACTGATTGAGATAGAGGTTTGACACAGTGGTGAACCATCTAGTCACTTGTTACTGAGTGAGATAGAGGTTTGTCACAGTAGTGAACCATCTAGTCACTTGTTACTGACTCAGCTAGAGGTTTGTCACAGTAGTGAACCATCTAGTCTCTTGTTACTGATTGAGATAGAGGTTTGACACAGTGGTGAACCATCTAGTCACTTGTTACTGACTCAACTAGAGGTTTGTCACAGTAGTGAACCATCTAGTCACTTGTTACTGAGTGAGATAGAGGTTTGTCATAGTAGTGAACCATCTAGTCAATTGTTACTGACACAGCTAGAGGTATGTCACAGTTGTGAACCATCTAGTCACTTGTTACTGACTCAGCTAGAGGTTTGTCACAGTAGTGAACCATCTAGTCACTTGTTACTGACTCAGCTAGAGGTATGTCACAGTTGTGAACCATCTAGTCACTTGTTACTGACTCAGCTAGAGGTATGTCAAGCAGTGAACCATCTAGTCACTTGTTACTGACACAGCTAGAGGTTTGTCACAGTGGTGAACCATCTAGTCACTCGTTACTGACACAGCTAGAGGTTTGTCATAGTAGTGAACCATCTAGTCACTTGTTACTGACTCAGCTAGAGGTTTGTCACAGTAGTGAACCATCTAGTCTCTTGTTACTGATTGAGATAGAGGTTTGACACAGTGGTGAACCATCTAGTCACTTGTTACTGACTCAACTAGAGGTTTGTCACAGTAGTGAACCATCTAGTCACTTGTTACTGAGTGAGATAGAGGTTTGTCATAGTAGTGAACCATCTAGTCAATTGTTACTGACACAGCTAGAGGTATGTCACAGTTGTGAACCATCTAGTCACTTGTTACTGACTCAGCTAGAGGTTTGTCACAGTAGTGAACCATCTAGTCACTTGTTACTGACTCAGCTAGAGGTATGTCACAGTTGTGAACCATCTAGTCACTTGTTACTGACTCAGCTAGAGGTTTGTCACAGTAGTGAACCATCTAGTCACTTGTTACTGACTCAGCTAGAGGTTTGTCACAGTAGTGAACCATCTAGTCACTTGTTACTGACTCAGCTAGAGGTATGTCACAGTTGTGAACCATCTAGTCACTTGTTACTGACTCAGCTAGAGGTATGTCAAGCAGTGAACCATCTAGTCACTTGTTACTGACACAGCTAGAGGTTTGTCACAGTAGTGAACCATCAAGTCACATGTTACTGACACAGCTAGAGGTTTGTCACAGTAGTGAACCATCTAGTCACTTGTTACTGACACAGCTAGAGGTTTGTCATAGTAGTGAACCATCTAGTCACTTGTTACTGACTCAGCTAGAGGTTTGCCACAGTAGTGAACCATCTAGTCACTTGTTACTGATTGAGATAGAGGTTTGACACAGTGGTGAACCATCTAGTCACTTGTTACTGAGTGAGATAGAGGTTTGTCACAGTAGTGAACCATCTAGTCACTTGTTACTGACTCAGCTAGAGGTTTGTCACAGTAGTGAACCATCTAGTCACTTGTTACTGATTGAGATAGAGGTTTGACACAGTGGTGAACCATCTAGTCACTTGTTACTGAGTGAGATAGAGGTTTGTCACAGTAGTGAACCATCTAGTCACTTGTAACTGACTGAGATAGAGGTATGTCACAGTGGTGAACCATCTAGTCACTTGTTAATTACTAAGATAGAGGTTTGTCACAGTAGTGAACCATCTAGTCACTTGTTACTGACACAGCTAGAGGTATGTCACAGTGGTGAACCATCTAGTCACTTGTTACTGACTGAGATAGAGGTTAGTCACAGTAGTGAACCATCTAGTCACTTGTTACTGATTGAGATAGAGGTTTGTCACAGTAGTGAACCATCTAGTCACTTGTTACTGATTGAGATAGAGGTTTGTCACAGTAGTGAACCATCTAGTCACTTGTTACTGTCTGAGATAGAGGTTTGTCACAGTAGTGAACCATCTAGTCACTTGTTAATGACACGGCTAGAGGTTTGTCACAGTAGTGAACCATATAGTCACTCGTTACTGACACAGCTAGAGGTTTGTCACAGTAGTGAACCATCTAGTCACTTGTTACTGACTCAACTAGAGGTTTGTCACAGTAGTGAATCATCTAGTCACTTGTTACTGACACAGCTAGAGGTTGTCACAGTGGTGAACCATCTAGTCACTCGTTACTGACACAGCTAGAGGTTTGTCACAGTGGTGAACCATCTATTCACTCGTTACTGACACAGCTAGAGGGATGCCACAGTGGTGAACCATCTGATGACTTGTTATCCCGTTTAAAGATTACAATATTACTACGGTCCGTATACGTTTGTTAGTTTTCTGATTTGTCAGTTGTATTAGTTATTTTTTGTGTTTTTTGTTATTTTGTTGTTTGCTGAACGCTCGTCCTTACAAAAGTGCTGTTCATTTGTGTTCCTTACTTAGCTATTATGAATATTCATGATCTTCAGTCTGTACCTGACAAGACTTACGTGCGAGATCTGTAGACCGTGGTACACTTGACGTTTCTCTTAAGTAAGAGATGGAATAGAGATTCTGCATTAGATAAATAGAATCTGAATGAATAAGCCTTTTAGGTGTATAATCATACACAGGCAAAATGTCTTCGTGTCAATTCAGGTCAAATTCAGGTCAATTTCGGGTCAATAGTTTCATGTCAATTTGACATGGAAAGAGCAGAATAGTCAATTCATGTCAAGAAATTAACCTGAATTTGGTCTGAATTTGACCTGAATTAAGTCTGAAATTTACCTGTAATTAACATAAAAAAAATCAAGTCAATTTAAGGTCAACTTCAGGTCAACTTCATGTCAATTTCAGGTTAACTTCTTGACAGGAAAATGACCTGTTTGTCATGTGAAGTTCAGGTCAAAATACTGACCCATCAATTATATTTGGAATAGAAATGGGGTTTATGATATGACATATTTTTCTATCTGGTCACATACATTAAGGAATGTGACGTCAGTGCGTTTATAATGCCGAAGAAGAGTTCTTTTTTTCGACATAGATTTGTGTCACTGATATATAGGTTTTTTTTATGTATATTTCAATTAATTTATTTTATGGTACATTCCAATGAGAAAAAAAAAATAAAAACTAATATTTCATGATAAGTTAAACGATATAATAGAACATTTATAAAGAAAATTCATCAGATTAAATCATTTCTCATTTCAATGTATGTGTTCATTTACCTTGTCGAGAAATAATGTGTGAAATTAATGCGATACATACAAAGAAAAATAGTTTAAACCTCAAAGCCAATGAAATGTAACATATCAGGATTAATTATTGGGAAATAAAGTTCGTCGTTTTGTCAACACGTGCTGTAAATATCGTACATAAATTCTGTATACGTTTCAACTCCTAAACCACTATCCAAATACTAACTTTTCTCACATACTTGACGTGGTGATCCGGTGGTTGAAAGGGGTAACTCTATCTCACACGGGGAAATAAAGACAGCTGCCACGTTATGATGCATAACTATGTCGTACAATTCATAGTATATTGGTGTGGCGCGATGGAAATGTTTTAGCTCTTACACGGAGGTTACACGGTCAAAATGTCTTCAGGTAAAAATATTGACCTGAAAATGACCTGAAATTAACCTGAAAACGAGGTCAATTTCACATGAAGAAATTTTTCAGGGTCAATTTCAGGTAATTTTTAGGTCAATTTTACCTGAAAACATTGTTCATGTGAAACTGACGTGAAATTTTCATATCAATTTCAGGTAAATATGACCCGAAAAAATCTTCATGTCAATTTCCGGTCAAATTCAGATCAATTTCTTAACATGAATTGACTATACTGTTCATTTTCAGGTCAAATTGACCTGAATTTGACCTGAATTAACATGAAGACATTTTGCCTGTGTAATGCAGAATTTTGAGGCTTTGTTATGAATACGCATTTCAGTATTTAGGAAAACGCTAATAAACTTCATTGTTATTTCACATAGAGTTGATGGTTCGGTATTAAGAGGATGTTTTTTTCTAGCTCTGTTTTACGCATACCTTAATTAACGAGAATAATTTATCAGTATATTTATTGTCTATACGTTTCATCAAAGCTTTGTTCTGAATCATTATAAAATTTGTTTTTGGGAAGTTTTAAGTTGTGCATTTCCAACATTTGAAAAATAGTAATGTCGTACTTTTAAGTTTAGAAAGGAAACACCAAACCTTTGTCGATAATTACAGGTCAATATCACTTTGGTTGCGTTTTTATTTAATGTTTATAGTAAAAATATACAAATTGTTATTTGTCAACCGGACAAAGTATAAACAAACACTTCTCGTCTGGTTTCCAAGCCTCATCACTAACGTTGAACAGCTGTGAATACAAAAGGGGCATTATGTATTGTATTTTTTTTGTATTTTTTTATAGGCTGAATTTGGCAACAACAGTTCTCGCAACTGAGGCTGGATAGGAAATTACCCTTTATATACATATGTACACAAAAACGGTATAAAATGTCCAGAGAGTCCGTGATCTACTGTCTCTATAGTCCTTTGTCGGGAACAGTACGGGTATAAAATGTCCAGAGAGTCCGTGATCTACTGTCTCTATAGTCCTTTGTCGGGAACAGTACGGGTATAAAATGTCCAGAGAGTCCGTGATCTACTGTCTCTATAGTCCTTTGTCGGGAACAGTACAGGTATAAAATGTCCAGAGAGTCCGTGATCTACTGTCCCTATAGTCCTTTGTCGGGAACAGTACGTGTATAAAATGTCCAGAGAGTCCTTTGTCGGGAACAGTACGAGTATAAAATGTCCAGAGAGTCCGTGATCTACTGTCGCTATAGCAATAGCAGTAAACGGCCTTTTATAAGCGTATATTCGCTTCTTGGCCTCCTGTTTAAGGTCAATGAAATTAATTTCAGCGCATGCGCTCCTTGGTATTATCTTATTGTTTTATCATATCTAAACTTTATATTAATAATCTATACACACAATGTACATATAATTGTTCCAATGGTTAACAAGTTGGATGTATACATGTATACAATCATGTTTAGAGTTGTCCCTCCGATTGGTGTTTACACTAATCATTTTGACTACATTTGCTGGCAGATTGTTCCAGCCTTCGACTACCCTCACTGGAAATGAGTGTCTCCTGATGTTTAATCTTGAATTTGGTTTGAGTAATTTTCTGTTATGACTTCTGGTTCTGTTATAGGCGAAAGTTTGGAAAATATCCCCAGAATTGACATCATGCCCGTTTAACAATCTGTATACTTGTATCATGTCATACCTCCTCCTCCTTCTATACTGCAGTGATGGAAGACCAAGCTGTCTTAATTTTTCAGGGTATGTCAGCCCAGTTATTGACCTGACTAATTTAGTGGCCCTCCTTTGCACATTTGCAAGACTGACAATATCCTTTTTGAACTGCGGACTCCATACAGTGACAGCATACTCTAGTCGAGGTCGGACAAGAGGTTTATAGAGAGCTCGCACTATGGAACGCCAGAGCTGTCTTCCGAATATAAGGGCATATCTACCGCATATAAAGACATATCTACCGAATATAAGGTTATGTCTACCGAATATAAAGACGTATCTACCGAATATAATTATGTGTTTACCGCATATAAAGACATAACCACCGAATATAAAGTAAAAAACACCGCCTATAATGGTATAACTACAGCATATAAAGACATAACCACCGAATATAATCATTTTTGATCACCTAAGACAGCTCTGGCGTTCCATTTTATGGCATGAATTTGTCGAGATGCCCAAACGATCGCTTGGTGATGCCTAGCATGCGCACTTGCATCAATGATTTTGTCTATGTTTTCCAACTTATTTTCCACATTAGATGTCTTTCACTCGTTTGATTTTTTATATCTTCCAAGCTCTTTTCAATGGAAGACATGTTTGGACTGTAGTGTTCTTGACAGTCCTTTGTCGGAAACAGTACGGGTATAACATGTCTAGATACTTTATGCAGGGTATGACATCGATACCGTAGGCTCACTGATGTATACGGGATACGGATGGGGGATGATTCCTGTGACACTGCACATAATCTCGAGGTTTCAATTGTTTGTGTACAGTAATCATTGTGGCGGGATTGGATCCCCATCTAAGACTTTTGTGTCAATACTGATTAATTAACAACCGTCGTTTACTATAATAAACGGCCATATTCAAATCAGATCTGTTGTCCGAGTTTTATTATTAGTCTTACAAGCTTGCCATGGTGGATGCCCTGTATAAATACAAATTAAAACTTGTTTTAATGCTATTTATGCAGGCAGAACTCTGTATAGGATTCCTGTTTTTATTTAGAAACTTTACAGTAATTATTGAAAGAGGCAGTAAAGGGAGAAGTGAGATGGTCAAGCTAATCACTTTGCGCATTAATATTTTGCTAAATTTAGAACGCTATAAAAGCGCATGACGTAGCTGCCTTCACTCAGAGGCTGAAGATCCAAGATGGCAGAACAAGGTGCGTAATACGGTCAAGGTCAATTTTGATCTGTTTAAGTTATCTGCCTATTTTGATCTTCTATTTCTAGACCATATTTTTACCAAAGGTTTTTGCCCACCTCCATCCCCTTTCTTGCCTCCTTTTATGATTGATATGTATATAATACTAAAAGTGTGTATATTTATTGTTTTTTGTCTATATACAAAGTTTGAATGGTATAATTACAGTTATTGTTCTTATAACTTTTTTATTGATGTTATTAAACTGATACGAGTTACTTTACTACATTTAGATGTACAATTTGTAAGTTTTGTATTTTCTATATAAGATGTAGGTATTATTTTCAGTAAGAGGTATAACTTTTGTTAATTCTATCATATGTTCTGTATATAATGTCCGATGTAGGACATATGATTTAGTTTCTAAGATGGATACCCAAGTTTATGTCTTGAAATTGATTACAATGTATGTTATGTTCATGAGATGGCGGGATTGGATCCCCATCTAAGACTTTTGTGTCAATACTGATTAATTAACAACCGTCGTTTACTATAATAAACGGCCATATTCAAATCAGATCTGTTGTCCGAGTTTTATTATTAGTCTTACAAGCTTGCCATGGTGGATGCCCTGTATAATGACTATGGTGTATACCAGTACAAAAGGTCATTTGCATTGTTCCTTTATTTTCACCTTGGCTTGTGACGGTTTGAAATTCTCCGTCACGCGCTGTGTCAAGGTTACTCCGTCTCAGCGACATCGCTAACATTAGGCCCAAATTCGACATAGTAATATGCGTCTTTTGTCATATGATATAGTATGCCATCCTGTTGCTGTAGTTGTTATAGCTATCTATCAATAAGATAATTGTCAACCATGTAGTTTTGTCTGTATACAGTTGTAACATGATCACAGATAAAATACCAAATCATGATAATGAACTGACATAAACAATATAGTCAATCAGGTATATCCTGATAGGTTATCAATTATATCCTGATAGTTTATCAAGTGTATCCTGACAGGTATATCCTGATAGTTTATCAAGTGTATCCTGACAGGTATATCCTGACAGTTTATCAAGTGTATCCTGACGGGTATATCCCGACAGTTTATTAAGTATATCCTGACGGGTATATCCTGATAGGTTATCAATTATATCCTGATAGTTTATCAAGTGTATCCTGACAGGTATATCCTGACAGTTTATCAAGTATATCCTGACAGTTTATCAAGTATATCCTGACGGGTATATCCTGATAGTTTATCAAGTGTATCCTGACAGGTATATCCTGATAGTTTATCAAGTGTATCCTGACGGGTATATCCTGATGGTTTATCAAGTATATCCTGACAGGTATATCCTGATAGTTTATCAAGTGTATCCTGACGGGTATATCCTGATAGTTTATCAAGTGTATCCTGACAGATATATCCTGATAGTTTATCAATTGTATCCTGACGGGTATATCCTGATAGTTTATCAGGTGTATCCTGACAGGTATATCCTGATAGTTTATTAAGTATATCCTGACGGGTATATCCTGATAGTTTATCAAGTGTATCCTGACGGGTATATCCTGACGGTTTATTAAGTGTATCCTGACGGGTATATCCCGACAGTTCATTAATTATATCCTGACGGGTATATCCTGATAGTTTATCAGGTGTATCCTGACAGGTATATCCTGACAGTTTATCAAGTATATCCTGACGGGTATATCCTGATAGTTTATCAAGTGTATCCTGACGGGTATATCCTGACAGTTTATTAAGTGTATCCTGACGGGTATATCCCGACAGTTTATTAATTATATCCTGACGGGTATATCCTGATAGTTTATCAAGTGTATCCTGACAGGTATATCCTGATAGTTTATCAAGTATATCCTGACGGGTATATCCTGATAGTTTATCAAGTGTATCCTGACAGGTATATCCTGATAGTTTATCAAGTGTATCCTGACAGGTATATCCTGATAGTTTATCAAGTGTATCCTGACAGTTTATCAAGTAAATCCTGACGGGTATATCCTGACAGTTTATCCTGATGTAATTCCTGTCTCAACTAGGGTCTTCTTAATGACTTTATGGATTCTGGTATCTTTAATGTTTCCTTGTCTTGGTTGTAGCATCACAGGCATGATGACTCGGACGATTACACGTATGACAACGCCTATAGCGGACACCAGTATCCGGACTACAACACTCCGGACTCTAATGGATACAGCCGTTCCATGAAGGGATCTGCGCTGAAGACGTGGGATCCATGGAACCATCACGATACTTCTCACTATGATACCTTTCCACACGTGTTCGGCATGAGGAGGTCAAGGTCGGAAGAACGAATCAAGGATTCCAGCAGTGGATCATCAAAACCTAAGCGCAGGAACCAGCCTTTGGTCATCAGTGTTGTCTTTGCAATGATTTTCGTTTTGATCGTTATCGGAGTTGCAATTGGATTGCTGGTTTTCGCCAGTGACTCGTGTGAGTATTCACCATCGACTCGTATGGGTATTCACCAGTGACTCATGTATACTAGTATTCATCAGTGACACTTTTGAGTATTTACCAGTGACTCGTGTATACTCATCAGTAACTCTTGTGAGTATTTACCAGTGACTCGTGTATACTCATTAGTGACTCTTGTGAGTATTTACCAGTGACTCGTGTATACTCATCAGTGACTCTTGTGAGTATTTACCAGGAACTCGTGTATACTCATCAGTGACACTTGTGAGTATTCATCAGTGATACTTGTGAGTATTTACCAGTGATACTTGTGAGTATTTACCAGTGACTCGTGTATACTCACCATTGACTCTTGTGAGCATTTACCAGTGACTCGTGTATACTCATCAGTGACTCTTGTGAGTATTTACCAGTGATACTTGTGAGTATTTACCAGTGACTCGTGTATACTCACCATTGACTCTTGTGAGCATTTACCAGTGACTCGTGTATACTCATCAGTGACACTTGTGAGTATTCATCAGTGACTCTTGTGAGTATTTACCAGTGACTCGTGTATACTCATCAGTGACTCGTGTATACTCATCAGTGACACTTTTGAGTATTCATCAATGACTCTTGTGAGTATTTACGAGAGACTCGTGTATACTCACCAGTGACTCTTGTGAGTATTTACGAGAGACTCGTGTATACTCATTAGTGACTCTTGTGAGTATTTTCCAGTGACTCGTGTATACTCATCAGTGACACTTGTGAGTATTTACGAGAGACTCGTGTATACTCATCAGTGACTCTTGTGAGTATTTACCAGTGACTCGTGTATACTCATCAGTGACACTTGTGAGTATTTACCAGTGACTCGTGTATACTCATCAGTGACTAGTGTATACTCATCAGTGACACTTGTGAGTGTTTACCAGTGACTCGTGTATACTCATCAGTGACTAGTGTATACTCATCAGTGACACTTTTGAGTATTCATCAATGACTCTTGTGAGTATTTACGAGAGACTCGTGTATACTCACCAGTGACTCTTGTGAGTATTTACGAGTGACTCGTGTATACTCATCAGTGACTCTTGTGAGTATTTACGAGTGACTCGTGTATACTCATCAGTGATACTTGTGAGTATTTACGAGTGACTCGTGTATACTCATCAGTGATACTTGTGAGTATTTACCAGTGACTCGTGTATACTCACCATTGACTCTTGTGAGCATTTACCAGTGACTCGTGTATACTCATCAGTGACACTTGTGAGTATTCATCAGTGACTCTTGTGAGTATTTACCAGTGACTCGTGTATACTCATCAGTGACACTTGTGAGTATTTACGAGTGACTCGTGTATACTCATCAGTGACTCTTTTGAGTATTCACCGGTGACTCTTGTGGGTATTTACCAGTGACTCGTGTATACTCATCAGTGACACTTGTGAGTATTTACGAGTGACTCGTGTATACTCATCAGTGACTCTTTTGAGTATTTTCCAGACACTCGTGTGTGTATATTCATCAGTGACTCTTGTGAGTATTCACCATTGACTCTTGTGAGTATTTTCCAGTGACTTGTGTTAATCAACTAGTGACTCTTGTGAGTAATTGCCAATGACTCGTATATATTCATCAGTGATCAGACTTCTTCTCAATAACCAAGAGTCCCAGGGAGCTGATATTTGGTCTGTAGCATGCTGAGGTAAAAGGCTGCCACGTTTGTCCAAAGAAATGACCTTGACTTACATTCAAGGTCACAGGGGTCAATTGACTAAAGTATTTAAACAACTTCTTCTCAATAACCAAGAGTCCCAGGGAGTTGATATTGGACCGGTAGTATGCCGAGGTGAAGGGCTACCGCGTTTGTTCAGATGAATGACCTTGAACTATATTCAAGGTCACATGGGTAAAATAAGCTGAAATCTTTTAACAGTTTCTTCTCAATAACCAAGCGTCAAAGGGAGTTGATATTGGGTTTGTAGCATGTTGGCGTGAAAGGGTACTAAGTGTGTTCAAATGAAAAACCTTGACTTATATTCAAGGTCACAGGGGTCAAATAGCCAAAAATCTTAAACGACTTTCTCTCAATAACCGAGAGGCCCAGGGAGTTGATATTGGGTCTGTAGTATGCTTAGGTGAAGGGCTACCGAGCTTGTTAAAATAAATTACCTTCATCTACATTCAAGGTCACAGGGGTCAAATTGTCTAAAATCTTAAAACGACTTCTTCTCAGTAACCAAGAGTCCCAGGGAGTTGATATTAGGTCTGTAGCATGCTCGGCTGAAGGGCTACAATATTGCCCTATATTCAATGTCATCAGGGTCAAGTAAACCATGATTTAAGAATTTAATACGCCAACAGACTTAAAAGACTCCTGAAATAACTGCAGGGTCCATATATAAATGGATCACTTCATTGTAGGTGAGCGATTCGGGCCCATTGGGCCCTTGTTATTGGCTATCGTATGTGTTTTTCATAACCATTTGCTACTATATATGACATTGACAGATAACTTGTTCTGATTGGAATCTCATCACTCCGGGCGAATTCCACCTTCCTGCGTTTTATTTTTTTCTCTCTCTTTCACAGCTCCATCAAAAACCGACACCGGAACGCCAGGTAGGCCACCAGTCAAACGTTTTATAAGGTTTAAGATAATTTAAGTATATCTTGAGCGACGTGTCCTATACAAATTTTAACAATTAACAAATATAAGTAATACTACTTTTCGACAGCAGGATATAATTCCATGGTAAAATTATATTGTTGTTCCATAACACTCAGTGAAGATACTGTTTTTTTTGTATTGGGTAATCGGTAATCCTATTTTGTTCACAAACAGATGACTCGGCAGTAAAACAGTTGGCCGTTTGGTGTGTCTAATATACATACTGGCGGTACCTTAAAGGTAAAACCTACCACAGTAGAATGTAAGAGACATTCGCTAATTAGCCAAACAAATGTATGTTGTCAAGGGTGATGCCATTTAAACATGACGCTACAGATACGCGTTTTAATTCATCAATTAGCTAAGTCGTATTTTGATCATAATATGTAATTAAGACAATTCCTTCTAATGACATGATTGTGTTCAATCGAATCTCTTTTCTTGAGTCTCTATTATCTTGTGAAGTCAGACTTGTCACAGATTTACACTTATTTCTGAATGATGAACGTTTACTCATTTTGACTCTCTGTATCTAACTTCCAATTTGTATCGAAAGGTGCTAATGTATGTATCGTGTGTGTCTTTTATATGATGAAGTTTAATTCATTTTGACGGTATCTAACTACAAAGTGTTTTGAAATATGCTACATGTGGTGTGTTTTTGTATTTATAAGTATGTAAGTATATACGTGTATATACTATGTACGTGTCTACCGTTCAGACTTTAAGTGTTTGATATTAGAGAAACTGATATTCGGTTCTTTTGGTGTGCTATTGTCCTCAATATCATGTTTAAATTCATCGAAGGAAGCTTAAATGCACCGACTCAGAATGAATCAGTTAACACCCCAGAATTATAAAGTTGATGTCATCATGATGCTAATGCACCTTCCTTCCTGCCTTAATGGTACATTTCATTTTCCATTTTTTTTTTTAATTATAACCCTGACGCCTTTCTTTATTCCACACACCCCAAAATCATCACTGACGATTCTGAATTCTGAAGAATTCTGAAACAACTATACTGCATCTGGAACTAGTCAAATCAAAAGGCGCTGTTCATTCAATCCACTGTCATAATCTGTATATAATTCGTTATAATTCCATTGAAATATAAGCCGTAGTACAATAATATTTACATAATGTATCTGCTTTACAGCTGAATATACTGGAAGTCTAACCTTACAAAGAGCCTGGGATCCGAATTTGGCAAATACCAATAGTCCAGAGTACCAAGCACTTCGTCAGAGCTTCCTCAACATGGTGAGACTATTGCACATGGCAGAAGTAAAATTAACGAAATAATTTAGATCTTTAAGAAAATTAACAAAACGAAACAAAAATTATGAAAATAGATATGTTATTTTTAGAGGTATTTTATACCATATCAAAAGCTCATGTAGCTGTAATTTCGCTATTGCTACCCTTCAAATTTTCAAGATTCACTTTTTATCTTTTAAATTGAATGCATCTTATAAGCTATTGACTTAGGGAGCTGTTTTAACTTTGTCATTTGTTAGTTTTGATTACGTTCGTACCACTTAATGATTTGTTTTTCGACAAGCAGTATATATATATATGTTTTCGGAGGTGCATTCTTCCCTTATTTATCAAGCTCAACATTCACAATTTTCAGATGGATCAAGCTTTTGGGAGAAGCAATTTAAACAATAACTACGCTGGTACAGTATTGTCTAGTATGAGGTAGGTAATAGGAGAATGCTATACATATACAGTCAAACTTGTAATAGCGGACACCCTTATATAGCGGACACCTGTCCATAACGGACACGTTCAGGAATCCCCAATGAAAATCACTATATAAATATCATGTATATAGCGGACACCTTACTAATGCGGACAGCGGACACTTATTTTTGTCCGTAAAGTTGTCAAAAATTCCGTATAACGGACACGTGAAACCATAGCCGTGTTGATATTTGTGTGTAAAACGTTTCTAAATAATAAGCAAAGCCTTAATTACTCAACTCCCCTGGCAGCAATGCTAACTTAGGAAGCCACTTCATCAGTCACTAATTGTCCTGTTACCTGTAAGTTGCTGTAGCAATGGGCAGTAATTACAAGAGGGTGACCGATCGCCATCAGCAGAGGTGTTTGTTTACTCAACCCCACCGGTGACAGCTAAGCCTAGCCATTCAATCATAGCCTAGACAACAAGAATGGTCAGGGGGTAATTAAATCATTATCAAGACCAACAAAAGAGGGACAAAGCAATAGTTATGTCTGTCATAATTGTTTTACTTTGTACAACAGTGTCTAGTCTGAGGTTGGTTATAGGAGAATGTTACACATATACAACAGTGTCCTGTCTGAGGTTGGTTATAGAAGAATGTTATACATATACAACAGTGTCTAGTCTGAGGTTGGTTATAGAAGAATGTTATACATATAGAACAGTATCTAGTCTGAGATTGGTTATAGGAGAATGTTACACATATACAACAGTATCTAGTCTGAGGTTGGTTATAGGAGAATGTTGAAACATATAAAGCAGTGTCTAGCCTGAGATTGGTTATAGGAGAATGTTACACATATACAACAATATCTAGTCTGAGGTTGGTTATAGGAGAATGTTGAAACATATAAAGCAGTGTCTAGCCTGAGGTTGGTTATAGGAGAATGTTACACATATACAACAGTATCTAGTCTGAGGTTGGTTATAGGAGAATGTTACACATATACAACAGTGTCTTGTCCGAGGTCGGTAATAGGAGAATGTTATACATATACAACAGTGTCCTGTCTGAGGTCGGTTATAGGAGAAGGTTACACATATACAACAGTGTCCTGTCTGAGGTCGGTTATAGGAGAAGGTTACACATATACAACAGTGTCCTGTCTGAGGTTGGTTATAGGAGAATGTTATACATATACAACAGTGTCTAGTCTGAGGTTGGTTATAGGAGAATGTTATACATATACAACAGTGTCTCGTATGAAGACAATTTGCGAGTTATAACCTATCCTTCTGAGGTTAAATCCGTCATTGAGGTTTACCGCCGTCAACAGGCGGTGAACCTTGAGATTTATCAGTTTTTCCGGCCTTAATGTCGAAGTGAATCCCCATGCTTCATCTAATTATTTAAAGAGTGTAAAATGTAGTCAGGTAACCCGCTTTGAAGAACGACTCAGAGCACCTCCAGAAAGTTGAGAACATCCAAGTCTAACAGGTAAAGCGGATACGTTCCAGACGCAATGGCTAAACAATAAACACAAATCCATTCATTCTCACGTTCGGAGTGTCGCAGCTACCTCGGACGTAAACAATAGTTGACTTAAGGAACAGAACAGTATCTACATCCACAACCATCTACGATGCCGTAGCTGCCAAAGTATGGACTTCACGAGGAAAGATGTTGACGGAACACTGTCTACAAACACTGCGGACAGGAAGGCCATACCATTATTGGCAAACGCCGCATCAGCTGTGAGGGCAACCATGCAGCCTCCACTCGAGACTGTCCTGTCTGGAAGGAGATGGAGGTACTCCTGAAGCCAGGATAATAGTGGAGTAAGGATACCACAAACCTAACGTACAATTGTTAAACAGTCGTCAGCGGGTACCATCTCGGTGAAGGACACCTCGATCCAAGAATTTGAGGACCAGTCTGTCTTGGAAATGCACCCGAGATGACAAACCAACTCAAACACAAACAACTCATTGGTAGAGCCTCCCACTGGAGTGCTGCTCCCTAACTTCCAGAACATTCCAAACAACCTACCTAACAGGCACAGCAACACCACTAGTATCACCACCATCGAAAGCCACAAACATGACAAATCAACGGAATCCAAGGCAGGTGCCGACCACCACGAATGGACTCTACCACCGCCGACGGTCGACACTTCCAGATTACCGGAAGTGCAATCAAGCGACCTACCATCACACCACCCCAGAGCCAAAGAACACAAAATCTATTGTACGGATCAATAGGCATAATGGCCTGAACAACAAACCGACCAAGGGTTCAGGTGTCCCTATCCCTGGTTATAACAGATATGGCGTTCTTATGGACGACAGCGAACATATTGACACCAATGTTGCTGTTACCAAACAGCCTACCCCAGGAAGCCCTGTCAGTCCTAAGAACGAAGAAAACAAACAATGACGTATTCAATGGAACATCCGAGGACTAAAGAAAAATTTAAAAGAATTTCAAAATATATCGAAAGAATTATTTAGACCTGCCATTTGTTTAATACAAAAAATTCAAATCCCCAGTTACTGTCGATCTCTACAAAAACATCCCAAATGTAAAAAAAAAAAAAAAAAAAAACTAGAACAACAGAGTAGTAGATGCCGCAACTGTAGCTGTCCATGCAAAGTATTCCTCACGGAACAATTACGTTAAACACAAATTTACATGCTGTTGCTGTCTATGAAAGATTACACAGACAAGTAGCTGTTTGCTCAATTTATCTTCCTCCGAGCATTTCTTTCACTTGTGAGCCACTGAATAGCATCGTCTCCAAGTTTCAAACAACATTCATTATCATCGGTGATTCTAATGGGCATAAGAGCCTATTGGGCTCTCCAAACACAGACGAGAGAAAAGATGTATTGAGGAATTAATAAATAAAAACAACTGGTGCCTTTTTATCTATGTGGGACTGACCACTTCCCTCTTGATGATCCTCTTCTTCGATGGAAGGAGCACAAAGCAGATTGGTCTAAATCCAACACATGTGCAACGAAGCGCTTAACATAGACACATTTACTAATCAGAACTTTTATTGAAACACTTGCTTCTATTACCCCAAAGACAACTTCAAGATCCGCCCCAAAACCTACATAGTTTCCTTTATTTCATTTCAACAAATCTAATTGACACAGATGATTAAAGACAATAGGACCGAATAACAGGCAAAGTCTACACAAATTCTCTCCGACGCCGGCTAAAGTAATAGATTGATATTTCGTAAATTACATTTATCAAATTTTGAAATGAAAATTATAAGATACACCAGTCTAAGGGAAATTACTCATTCATTCCATCAAATATGATTGTACAAAGTACTAGTACCAAACAAACAATATATCCTCATACAAATTTACAGACAAGTTATCGGAGCAGAAAACGATTTTTCCTGATATATTGTGTAGTGTATGTAATACAAAATAAAATCAAAAGCATAAAGTCACGGCTGATTAGATTATATAGAGATTAAACGTCTGGATTTACCAATAATTTTATTGTAGTTGCACATAATGAAGTTACTGTCTTTTCCGTCACGGTCTAGATAGCCTTGAAGAAAAAATATTGGTGTCAATATGATTATGGTTTCCAAAATTACCAACAGAATTAGAGAAAGTCTAAGATGATCATACAAAATTCCTTTTATCAGGAGAATCTTTTAAAACACGTAGTAATCGGGCAGCTGTTTAAAATCGCTACTTGAATTGTTCAACTGCTTCAATCTACAGTGATTTTAAAATTTGTCGGGGAAAGGCTCGGCGATCAATTAAAAAACAGCTGGAGAGAATAAGGTTCAATGATACTTATTATCAAACACGTCCCCCAAGAAAATATTGGATATGGTTAGAAAAATAAATATTTTATCTCATTACACCCACTGGTATATACAAACAACAATTTATAACCACACTGTTATCTCATAACACCCACCGGTATATACAAACAACAATTTATAACCACACTGCTATCTCATTACACCCACTGGTATATACAAACAACAATTTATAACCACACTGCTTACTCATTACACCAATCTGGTATATACAAACAACAATTTATAACCACACTGCTTACTCATTACACCCACTGGTATATACAAACAACAATTTATAACCACACTGCTATCTCATTACACCAATCTGGTATATATAAACAACAATTTATAACCACACTGCTATCTCATAACACCAATCTGGTATATACAAACAACAATTTATAACCACACTGCTATCTCATTACACCCACTGGTATATACAAACAACAATTTATAACCACACTGCTATAACATTACATCCACCAGTATATATAAACAACAATTTATAACCACACTGCTATCTCATTACACCAATCTGGTATATACAAACAACAATTTATAATCACACTGCTATTACATTACACACAACTGGTATATACAAACAACAATTTATAACCACACTGCTATCTCATAACACCAATCTGGTATATACAAACAACAATTTATAACCACACTGCTATCTCATTACACCAATCTGGTATCTATAAACAACAATTTATCACCACACTGCTATCTCATTACACCCACTGGTATATACAAACAACAATTTATAACCACACTGCTATAACATTACACCCACCGGTATATACAAACAACAATTTATAACCACACGGCTATCTCATTACACCAATCTGGTATATACAAACAACAATTTATAACCACACTGCTATAACATTACACCCACCGGTATATACAAACAACAATTTATAACCACACGGCTATCTCATTACACCCACTGGTATATACAAACAACAATTTATAACCACACTGCTTTATCATTACACCAATCTGGTATATACAAACAACAATTTATAACCACACTGCTATCTCATAACACCCACTGGTATATACAAACAACAATTTATAACCACACTGCTATCTCATTACACCCACCGGTATATACAAACAACAATTTATAACCACACCGCTATCTCATTACACCAATCTGGTATATACAAACAACAATTTATAACCACACTGCTATCTCATTACACCCACCGGTATATACAAACGACAATTTATAACCACACTGCTATCTCATTACACCAATCTGGTATATACAAACAACAATTTAACACCACTCTGCTATCTCATTACACCCACCGGTATATACAAACAACAATTTATAACCACACTGCTATCTCATTACACCAATCTGGTATATACAAACGACAATTTATAACCACACCGCTATAACATTACACCCACCGGTATATACAAACAACATTTTATAGTCACACTGAGCACTATCTCATTACACCCACCCGTATATACAAACAACAAAGTATATACCCATCTGTTAGACTCGTCCTCATATTAATGTTTTGATGTATGACACTCATATTAATGTTTTGATGTATGACACTCATATTAATGTTTTGATGTACTCATATAAATGTTTTGATGTATGACACTATAATAATGAGTTTAACGACTGCAATAACTACATTACTAATTGAAGTTACTGGTACAAAACAAAACACACCCTTTATCTCCGGACGTTGTTCCGTTTCAGTGAGGGCAGTGTTGTATTCCAATACCTCTTCCTTTTCACCTCTACCACTGTGGGTCAGTCGATTTTGAGTTCTCAGATGATCACGGACTCCTTGACTACGACGCTGATCATCCTCTCCAACGATACTTCAACTTCCAGTGTGTTGAAGCAGTTCATAGGTCAAGTCGACACGCAATCTATCCAGGGCACATTACGAGGTAAGCTTTTACCATATACTTATGTAATCTTACAATGGTAATACATTAATTCTTGTGTATACCGGCTTCTATCACAATATAATATATAGAGGATATGGAATAGTTGTCGAAACAGTGTCATTCCGAAAGTATTTCCTTCGAATTCCATACACATTTAGAGAATAGAAAGCTCGTTCGCCAGACATTTTGTGCCCTACTGGTGAAACTGGAAGACTATACTATAGTTTTCCTATCGTCTTTTACGTACGTACGAAATTTAGCGACTTCATCATTTCAAGGACTTTGATCAAACTCCAAGCAATGATAATATCTCGGACATTTATGAGTGTCAGGGTTGTCTGGTCACTGTCGCGGTTACTTCAGTATAATATTCAATGTCAGCACTGTAGTGTCTTGCTGGATAAACTTACGTACACTAATTCAGGAACAATATATCACACTAGTTTCAGATTCAGAGTTGCTAAGTCAAGGCCACCATAACTATGTTTAGAAAATCAGTGTCAGTGATCTACAAGATCTGGTCAAACTTAAGCTTGTGGTGGGCCATACGGGGCCGGTAGCGGACTTGTATTGCTTTAAATTTACTTGTATGCTTGTTTTACATTTTTGGCTCATGCTTGATTTCGTTAAATAGAAGAATATATATAGTATGCACTGTAACAAAAGTGTGACCTTGTTTTATTCTAACTTAACAATACGGTTTTTTAAATGTCTTTTGCAATGTCTCATTAATCGGTTACGGAAAATTATACAAATATTATATAACGGAGAAAATAATTCTGTACATTTGTAGGCGACTAAACTTTTTCTGTTTTTATCATTTTTAAAGGCGGTAACGAAATAGACTTTTTTATTTTGATGTCATTTTTACAGAGGTTACAAAAAAACTAGAATTTTACATTTTTCCTCCAGTGTTATTTCTTCTTTTTCTTTTGATGTCATTTTTACAGAGTTAACAACACAACTAGAAATTTACATTTTTCCTCCAGTGTTATTTCTACTTTTTCTTTTGTGATGTAATTTTTACAGAGTTAACAAGAGACTATTTTTTCTTCTTTCGTTATTTTCTCGGAAGTTACAAAAGAGACTAAACTTTTTGTTTTTGTGTCATTTTTACAGCAGTTTGGTTTCTTTTGGTGTTATTTTAATGGAGGTAACAAAACAGACTTAACTTTTTTCTACTGATGTCATTTTAACAGCGATAACAAAAAGATTAAACTTTTGTCATTTTAACAGCGATAACAAAAAGATTAAACTTTTGTCATTTTAACAGCGATAACAAAAAGATTAAACTTTTGTCATTTTAACAGCGATAACAAAAAGATTAAACTTTTGTCATTTTAACAGCGATAACAAAAACAAACTAGATTTTTCTTCTGAGGTTATTTCTACGTAAGTTACAAAAGAGACATTACTTTTTTCTGCTGATGTCATTTTTACAGCGATAAAGAAAATCAATCAAAACTTTTTAATTAGATGTCACTGTTATAACGGTCACAATGAAACTAAACTTTTACTTTTGATGTCATTGTTTCAGCGGTAACAATAGAAACTGAATTTAACAGTCTTTACAGTATTCAGTAACTATGTTAGAGTCGTTACAGTATTCAGTAATTATGTTAGAGTCGTTACAGTATTCAGTAACTATGTTACAGTCGTTTCAGTATTCAGTAACTATGTTACAGTCGTTTCAGTATTCAGTAACTATGTTACAGTCGTTACAGTATTCAGTAATTATGTTACAGTATTCAGTAATTATGTTACAGTATTCAGTAACTATGTTACAGTATTCAGTAACTATGTTACAGTCGTTTCAGTATTCAGTAATTATGTTACAGTCGTTACAGTATTCAGTAATTATGTTACAGTCGTTACAGTATTCAGTTATTATCTTACAGTCGTTACAGTATTCAGTTATTATGTTACAGTCGTTACAGTATTCAGTAATTATGTTACAGTCGTTTCAGTATTCAGTAATTGTGTTAGAGTCGTTACAGTATTCAGTAACTATGTTACAGTTGTTACAGTATTCAGTAATTATGTTACAGTCGTTACAGTATTCAGTAATTATGTTACAGTCGTTACAGTATTCAGTAATTATGTTACAGTCGTTACAGTATTCAGTAATTATGTTACAGTATTCAGTAACTATGTTACAGTATTCAGTAGCTATGTTACAGCCGTTACAGTATTCAGTAATTTTGTTACAGTCGTTACAGTATTCAGTAATTATGTTACAGTATTCAGTAACTATGTTACAGTCGTTACAGTATTCAGTAATTATGTTACAGTATTCAGTAATTATGTTACAGTCTGTAGAGTATTCAGTAATTATGTTACAGTATTCAGTAACTATGTTAAAGTCGTTACAGTATTCAGTAATTATGATACAGTATTCAGTAACTATGTTACAGTCGTTACAGTATTCAGTAATTATGTTACAGTCGTTACAGTATTCAGTAATTTTGTTACATTCGTTACAGTATTCAGTAATTATGTTAGAGTCGTTACAGTATTCAGTAATTATGTTACAGTATTCAGTAATTATGTTAGAGTCGGTACCAGTATTCAGTAATATGTTAGGAGTCGTTACAGTATTCAGTGAATTATGTACAGTCGTACAGTATTCAGTAATTACAGTATTCAGTAATTATGTTACAGTATTTCAGTAACTATGTTCCAGTCGTTACAGTATTCAGTTATTATGTTACAGTCGTTACAGTATTCAGTAATTATGTTACAGTATTCAGTATATGTTACAGTCCGTTACAGTATTCAGTAACTATGTTACAGTCGTTACAGTATTCAGTAATTATATATGTTACAGTCGTTACAGTATTCAGTAATTATGTTACAGTCGTTACAGTATTCAGTAATTATGTTACAGTCGTTACAGTATTCAGTAACTATGTAACAGTCGTTACAGTATTCAGTAATTATGTTACAGTATTCAGTAATTATGTTACAGTCGTTACAGTATTCAGTAATTATGTTACAGTATTCAGTAATTATGTTACAGTCGTTACAGTATTCAGTAATTATGTTACAGTCGTTACAGTATTCAGTAATTATGTTACAGTCGTTACAGTATTCAGTAACTATGTTACAGTCGTTACAGTATTCAGTAATTATGTTACAGTCGTTACAGTATTCAGTAATTATGTTACAGTCGTTACAGTATTCAGTAACTATGTTACAGTCGTTACAGTATTCAGTAATTATGTTACAGTCGTTACAGTATTCAGTAATTATGTTACAGTATTCAGTAACTATGTTACAGTCGTTACAGTATTCAGTAATTATGTTACAGTCGTTACAGTATTCAGTAATTATGTTACAGTCGTTACATTATTCAGTAACTATGTAACAGTCGTTACAGTATTCAGTAATTATGTTACAGTACTCAGTAATTATGTTACAGTCGTTACAGTATTCAGTAATTATGTTACAGTATTCAGTAATTATTTTACAGTCGTTACAGTATTCAGTAATTATGTTACAGTCGTTACAGTATTCAGTAATTATGTTACAGTCGTTACAGTATTCAGTAACTATGTTACAGTCGTTACAGTATTCAGTAATTATGTTACAGTCGTTACAGTATTCAGTAATTATGTTACAGTATTCAGTAACTATGTTACAGTCGTTTCAGTATTCAGTAACTATGTTACAGTATTCAGTAACTATGTTACAGTCGTTTCAGTATTCAGTAACTATGTTACAGTATTCAGTAACTATGTTACAGTCGTTACAGTATTCAGTAATTATGTTACAGTATTCAGTAACTATGTTACAGTCGTTTCAGTATTCAGTAACTATGTTACAGTATTCAGTAACTATGTTTCAGTATTCAGTAACTATGTTACAGTATTCAGTAACTATGTTACAGTCGTTATAGTATTCAGTAATTATGTTACAGTCGTTACAGTATTCAGTAATTATGTTACAGTTGTTACAGTATTCAGTAACTATGTTACAGTATTCAGTAATTATGTTATAGTCGTTATAGTATTCAGTAATTATGTTACAGTCGTTACAGTATTCAGTAACTATGTTACAGTATTCAGTAATTATGTTATAGTCGTTATAGTATTCAGTAATTTTGTTACAGTCTTTACAGTATTCAGTTATTATGTTACAGTCGTTACAGTATTCAGTAACTATGTAACAGTCGTTACAGTATTCAGTAATTTACAGTATTCAGTAATTATGTTACAGTTGTTACAGTATTCAGTAATTATGTTACAGTATTCAGTAACTATGTTACAGTCGTTACAGTATTCAGTAATTATGTTACAGTCGTTACAGTATTCAGTAACTATGTTAGAGTCGTTACAGTATTCAGTAATTATGTTACAGTATTCAGTAATTATGTTAGAGTCGTTACAGTATTCAGTAACTATGTTAGAGTCGTTACAGTATTCAGTAATTATGTTACAGTATTCAGTAACTATGTTACAGTCGTTACTGTATTCAGTAATTATGTTAGAGTCGTTACAGTATTCAGTAATTATGTTACAGTATTCAGTAACTATGTTACAGTCGTTACATTATTCAATAATTATGTTAGAGTCGTTACAGTATTCAGTTATTAAGTAACAGTCGTTTCAGTATTCAGTAATTGTGAAGCTGACTTTATAGTACTCAATTATTGTGTTACGGCCTTTACAATACTCATTGTCTTTACTAGTGTTGAAATGACATAAGAAATTAATTTATTCTTTTTTGCTTGTTTACAGCAGTGCAACAAGTTAGAACAACGACAACTACAACTACCACTACACCTACTACCACTACTACACCGACAACTACCACTACACCTACAACTACCACTACACCTACAACTACCACTACACCTACAACTACAACTACACCTACAACCACAACTACACCTACACCTACAACTACGCCGACAACTACAACTACGCCGACAACTACCACCACACCTACAACTACCACTACACCTACAACTACAACTACGCCGACAACTACCACTACACCTACAACTACCACTACACCTACAACTACCACTACACCTACAACCACAACTACACCAACAACTACCACCACGCCTACTACCACTACTACACCTACAACTACCACTACTACACCGACAACTACCACTACACCTACAACTACCACTACTACATCTACAACTACCACTACGCCTACAACCACAACTACACCTACAACTACCACTACGCCTACAACCACAACTACACCTACAACTACCACTACACCTACAACTACCACTACACCTACAACCACCACTACACCTACAACCACCACTACACCTACAACCACAACTACACCTACAACTACCACTACACCTACAACTACCACTACACCTACAACCACCACACCGACACCTACTACCACGACTGTAATGCCCACAGGTAAGACTTTATATTCTGTTTGAATGTGATTTTTGCTTTGAGTTCCCTTTTTGATACGCCTTTATTTGTCCCGAAAAAGCGTTAACATTATAATTGTATGTCTATTTTATACTAGCAGTTAGCCTTAGTATGACAACCCACAGGGTCATTTATGAAATGAGTAAATCACAGTAGGAACCAACCACTATACCACTGTAATATAGTGCTTGCTAGATAGAAGGGGATCACCAGAATAATCTGGTCATGAAATATGGAAAACCTTAGGAATGACTATAGATATAGGTATTAAATAGCAAGGCTGTGACAGAGGCAGTATAGAGTGGCGGTCTCTATGGTCTAAAAAAAACACTTTTTTAATTCATTTCTTTTTTTTTAAAATTTTATGTTTATGCTACGACATTCCTCCCCAGTAAAAACATGAAAGAATGCTCTTTTTTCTTTTTCTTTTTTTAATAATTTTGGACTTTAACAGATAAAATGGAAAACAATCATAATGTATATAAAGGGCATGGCATTTATTTTTTCTACATTCATGAGGTCATAACAACATTGGCTTTCTGGACATATTTACCATGCTAACGCGATTGATGGTAAATATGTCCAGAAAGCCAATGTTGATATGACTCATGAATGTTGAAAAAATAAATGTCATTCCTTAAAGAAAGTCAAGTAATCTTTTTCATCCTTTAGAAATATGAAACTGGAAGTATTTTACATCCTTGTTGTATTATTATCTGATGAGATGACACTATCTAGGATGCAACTGACTTCAATTCGTATGGATTTTGAATCATGACAGCTTCTTGTACTATACCACAGGTGCCCGACTCGTTTCATAAAATAATAACATATAAGAGTACACATAAATGAGACATGTACTCTTATATGTTATTATTTTATAAAACGAGCCAGGCACCTGTGACTATACATACGATAGTGGGCTATTCAAATCGCCCTGCGTCCGTGGTCCGTCCGTCCCTCCCTCCGTCCGTCCGTAAACAATTCTTGTTATCGCTATTTCTCAGAAAGTACTGAAGGGATCTTTCTATAATTTCATATTTCCCCGTGGTTCCTAGTTATGCATATTGCATTTTGAGACCAATCAGAAAACAGCATGGCCAACAGGCAGCCATCTTGGATTTTGACAATTGAAGTTTGTTATCGCTATTTCTCAGAAGGTACTGAAGTGATCTTTCTCAAATTTCATATGTAGGTTCCTCTCCGTGCTTAGTTAAGCATATTGCATTTTGAGACCAATCGGAAAACAACATGGCCGACAGGCAGTCATCTTGGATTTTTATAATTGAAGTTTGTTATCGCTATTTCTCAAAAAGTAATGAATGGATCTTTCTCAAATTTCATATGTAGGTTTCCCTTGGTGCCTAGTTATGCATATTGCATTTTGAGACCAATTGAACAAAAACATGGCCAACAGGCAGCCATCTTGGATTTTGACAATTGAAGTTTGTTATCGCTATTTCTCAGAAGGTACTGAAGGGATCTTTCTCAAATTTCATATGTAGGTTCCCCTCATTGCATAGTTATGCATATTGCATTTTGAGACCAATCGAAAAACAACATGACCGACAGGCAGCCATCTTGGATTTTGACAATTGAAGTTTGTTATCGCTATTTCTCAGAAAGTGCTGAAGGGATCTTTCTCAAATTTCATATGTAGGTTTCCCTCGGTCCCTAGTTATTCATATTGGATTTTGAGGCCAGTCAGAAAACAACATGGCCGACAGGCAGCCATCTTGTATTTTGACAATTGAAGTTTGTTTTCGCTATTTTACAGAAGGTACTGAAGGGATCTTTCTCAAATTTCATATGTAGGTTCCCCTTGATCCCTGGTATTGCATTTTGGGACCAATCGAAAAACAACCTGGTCGACAGACAGCCATTATCGCTAAATCTTAAATTTTTTATATAGGTTCCCTTTGTTTGAAAAGTACTAGAGGGCTGTTTCTGAATTAACACAGATTAGTAAGACTTCAAGGAAGGGAAAAGTAGAGAAAAGATCAATCTGACATGGAACCTATAAAGATCATTCAATGATGGGCGCCAAGATCCCTCTGGGATCTCTTGTTTATCTTAATCCATTGGTTGTAAACCAGGTGTCCCTACGGTGATGGTTGCTACCCAGGATGTGACAACAAAAGTTGGTGACAATGTAACATTGGCCTGTAACGTGACGGGAAACCCTGATGCGACCGATGTTTACTGGCAGAGGAAAGTCAATGGCGGGGAGGCAGAGATAATCGTGGCTGACGGTACTCACTACACAGGCGTGACCCTAGATGACCCTTCTTTGACGATAATCAACGTAGGGACACACGACAGTGGCATGTATGTTTGTAAAGCCAACAATAGTGTCGGGACCGGAAGTAGCGGCTACGTCAATCTCGTCGTTACAGGTCAGTACAAGTAGGCCTAACAGTTGTTTTTGTTTTAACAAAGACAGGTAGAATATGCACTGAATGTCAAGAACTTTTCAAACGAAAATAGATGTTTTTCTTCTTCTTAATGGTTTAGTTAATACAACCGTCAGAAATGACGAATATATTATTTTATTCAGAAGCAAAGTGTGATGCTGATGAAGACATTGTAGTGCGAGTTATACTGACATGTCTAAATGGAAGTTTACAGGAACCAGGTTATCCGTCCGATCACCTGTCTGTGTAAGGATTTTGTCCAAACAACTCCTACAGTTTTGATCATCACTTTTTCGGACTCGGTGGATGTAGTCATCACACAGTGAAGTTGTGTATCTTGGCTTATAGTACTCCAACAATGTTAGAGGATAACATACATTAGCTAGCTAAGCTAGGGTCTCTGGCTATTTTTTTGTTCTGACGCCAACCGACCATATTAGCAACCGAACCCTATTTGACACTGCGAAAGTTCTGTCCTGATTTCAGGACGGAAAGAAAAATACAATAATATCAGTATTTACAAATTTACAGTAAACTTGATGACAACGGTGTGTTCTGACACTTATAGTTTGTGTATTATTTATCCCAGTTAAACAATCGCTACAAGTAACCTATTTCGAACATGGTGGCATTGGTTGTAAAAAATACGGAATGTGTGGACCAAGCATAACAAATACAAAGTACAAGCAAATAGCTTTTCGTTTGTTTTTACGTAATCCATTTTTTATTTACCGGAGCGCCCATTTTCAATCAGAGTTGTTACCGAATGAAGCCTTAAAATGTAAATAATTGCGATTGTGTCTCGTTTTTTCCTATTTTTGTGGATTTAATGATGGATTCATGCAAAAGAGGTAATAACATAATTAACATCGTAAATAATCTAAATGTAATTTAGCTGTTTAATATAGCCGAACTTAGAAAATTTGACATGACGCACTTGCTAAAATTCCAAAATACAGCGGTTTTACGTCACTGTCGTAGGACCTTATAGGCCTAATACAGCAAAAATATATATGGTTGGTGTATTCCGACAATGCGGTGGCAGTTGCAGGATAAATAATACCGGAACTGTAAGTACACACCGTTGTCACCAAGTTTACTTATGAATACCGATATTATTGTCACTTTCCGCCCTAAAATCATGGCGGAACTTGCGCAGTGTCAGATAGGGTTCGCGGTTGCAAAAGGTCGGTTGGTGCTGGTGTTAGGTGTCGGAACCAAAGAATAGCCAGAGACCTTTAGCAAGCTGAAGTAGCTAGCTTATAGGCCTAGCAGCTATGCAAGTTTACTTTGATTGTAGACTGAATGTTGTACCAGAGTCAGCCCTGCCTACAATTTTCATAAAAAAATCACTGATGTACGTAGTCGATCAGCACATTTGTACACCAGCTGTTAAGTTGTGTTGTGGCAGTTAAATGCCTCTTTGCCTAGAGTATATAAAAAAAAAAGAATTAGAATCTTGCTGGACAATTCTTTCAAGCAGTTATTGTTGATGTAAACTTTTTAAAAACTTTTAATTGTCGTCATCGCAAATACTCAAGTTTCTTAAAAATTCAACAGTTATAATACTAATAGATCTTCCACCTTGTCTTGTATTGAGTGTCTTTCGCTCCTTTCCATTCAGGAGCTGCCAGATGAATTCCTGGAGAATCGATAGTAATTTGCTTAAAAGCCATCCTTGTTCCCATAGGAGAATAGAGTAAAATCATAAAACAAGTCAAGATGAGTTGATATAATGATGATGATGATGATCATGGTGATGATGATGATGATGTAATTAATATGTTGTTGATGAGTTGATATGATGATGATGATTATGTTGATGATGGTGATGATGGTGATGTTTTTGAGTGAGTGAGTGAGTGACCATCCTTTATGTATCAGTAAAATCAGAAAAATAAAAAATAAAAAAAATAAAAAAGTCAATCACCACATGCACCTGGAAAAAGTAAAATCTTAAGATATTGCAGCAACAGTTATAATGAGTTGGTCCTTTTGAGGGTTCACTGTTTGAAAGTCAAGGTTATGATTAGCATCACTATTTATTTTTCCGATACCTGGTATTGACATTAAATTGATTTTCGATTGATTTTATAAACATGTATTTCTATGGGACCAAGGAATTTCACCTTCAGATACATATATGACCAGGTGTTTTAGTCAAATATTACAATGTAAATGTATTTTAATTGTTTTACATCTTTTGGTTCAAAGATATTCCCATGGTGACAATAGCTACCCAGGATGTGACAACAATTGCTGGTGACAATGTAACATTGGCCTGTAACGTGACGGGAAACCCTGATGCGACCGATGTTTACTGGCAGAGGAAAGTCAATGGCGGGGAGGCAGAGACAATCGTGGCTGATGGTACTCACTACACAGGCATGACCCTAGATGACCCTTCTCTGACGATAATCAACGTAGTGACACACGACCGTGGCATGTATGTTTGTAAAGCCAACAATAGTGTCGGGACCGGAAGTAGCGGCTACGTCAGTCTCATTGTTACAGGTCAGTTCATACAAAATAAAGGGATAACTTAAGTTGGAAAGCCTTGCTTAATTCCAGTAGAATTTTTTACAAATATGAAAGCAGAAAAAAAACATTCCAGAAGTTTAAATTGCTTGGTTCCAATATATTGTTCAAGTCCTTCTTTTGTTTGGCTCTGTATTTGCAGTCACTCTCTAGTCTATATTACTGTTCTGATGGTAGTGGATTATGAGTTATGCTCCTTTCTTAGAACAATGCATTTCTGTATTGATGTAAGTGTGCTACCAAAGTAACTGTATAAGTAATAATTGATATTCAGCTGTGTTTTATGGGTAGGGAATGTTATTTTATTTCAGAAAATTGTATGGTACAGTCAACAAAAATGTATGTTCTTAACATTTGATACATTTGGCTTATAATGTACAGTACACCCATATTGGCCATTGAATACTTCATTAATTTTTCATCAACAATACATTGGTAATGTATTTCAGCTGGTATGTATCTAAAATATCTGCTCCTCCAGAATTAATCAACTAGTAATAAGATACATGATGTCAATGGGGTGCAAATGAAAGACTTCTAATTCACCTCCTATGAAATCTTAATTACCAATTCAGGGCAGCAATCCTTATTCATGCAAGCAATACTGACCTCCTTTGAAAAGTAATGTATGTTATTGTTATACCCCCGCAACGAAGTTAAAGGGGATACTGGAATCAGGTTGTCTGTCCGTCCGTCCGTCTGTCTGTAGACACATTTTGTCCTGACAACTCCTCCTAAACCGATGGACCGATTCCAATGAAACTTCACACAAATATTAATTATCATGTGTAGATGTGCACGCTACTTTCTTTTTCTCAAAATTATGGTTGCTATGGCAACTTGTCACTATAAACAGGTTTTCTGATAAGAACCATAACTTTTAAGTTTGTCCGGACAACTCCTCCTAAACCAATTTTATAGGGCCGATTTCAATGAAACTTCACACAAATATAGAGAACCATGTGTAGATGTGCACGCCACTTTCTTTTTCTCAAAATTATGGTTGCTATGGCAACTTGTCACTATAAACAGGTTTTCCGATAAGAACCGTAACTTTAAGTTTGTCCGGACAACTCCTCCTAAACCGAAGGGCCGATTTCAATGAAACTTAACACAAATATAGAGGACCATGTGTTGATGTGCATGCCACTTTCTTTTTCTCAAAATTATGGTTGCTATGGTAAGTGGTCACTGTAAACATGGTTTTAATGTCCAGACAACTCTTCCAAAACCTGCCGACTTATTTCAACAAATTTCAGAAATATCGGCATGCACAAGTTATCTTAGTTAGCCTCTAATTAACAGTTCCGATTCACCATTGATTCGTGCAGATTGCGGGTGTATTAGTCAGCCATCCTGGCAACAGTTCTAGTTTTTATTACGTTGCATGTTTTGGTTATCAATCAGATGTCCCTATGGTGATGGTTGCTACCCAGGATGTGACGACAACAGCTGGTGACAATGTAATATTGGCCTGTAACGTGACGGGAATCCCCAATGCGACCGATGTTTACTGGCAGAGGAAAGTCAATGGCGGGGAGGCAGAGACAATCGTGGCTAATGGTACTCACTACACAGGCATGACCCTAGATGACCCCTCTCTGACGATAATCGACATAGGGACACACGACCGTGGCATGTACGTTTGTAAAGCCAACAATAGTGTCGGGACCGGAAGTAGTGGCTACGTCAGTCTCATTGTTAGAGGTAAGTATACTTGAACAAGTTACTAGAGTCTGGCTTGTTGTACTTAGTCTAAGTTACTAGAGTCTGGCTTGTTGTACTTAGTCTAAGTTACTAGAGTCTGGCTTGTTGTACTTAGTCTAAGTTACTAGAGTCTGGCTTGTTGTACTTAGTCTAAGTTACTAGAGTCTGGCTTGTTGTACTTAGTCTAAGTTACTAGAGTCTGGCTTGTTGTACTTAGTCTCTCTATGTTTTCTAATGGAGGTATTAAACTTCATAATTCCTAGATGAATTTATCCTCATTTAATTTCTTTCAAATCTGCTCAGTTACATCGATGATTCATGAGTAAAGTTGGATAAACGGCTAATAGTAGAACATGAATCAACCCTGTGTGTGCAAAGTTACATCCCCGAATGATAAACAGAAAAGCATAAGTTTGTTTATCAAATGCTTAGAATCAACCCTGTGTGTGCAAAGTTACATCCCTGAATGATAAACAGAAAACCATAAGTTTGTTTATCAAATGCTTAGAATTAAAGTTTAATTATTGTCTAACAGACTCATGTTTACTCTGCAAGTCGTAGATCAATGCATTTAGTAATTTGTATGGCAAGCCAAGTTGTCATTTATTCATGGAGCAACGTACATTGATCCAGGATTTTACCAAATTATATAAGATACACCTTGTATCTTATATAATTATATAAGATATCTTATAAACTTTATAAGATATCTTATATAATAAATGAGATACAGTATATTATATACTTTTCTTTATAAGATATATCTTATAAAGGAAATTATGTAAGATATCTTATATAATTTGATTATAAGATATCTTATAAAGAACAAGATTTGAATTCGAGAAAATGAACTCCCCGCCACTCGATGAAGGAGCCGAGATGAAGCTGAAACTACATATAATGGTTTGAAACAGATTTATAATTGCCACATATTTATGTCTGCTGGAACACGACATCTGCTTTGTGCCTAGCCGATGGTGGTCGCAACAGAGGGTTGATTGTAGATGTTCCGCGTGCCTTCCAACAAAACGGAAGTTACAAGTGTACTTACAGAGGGAGCAGTTATTCTAGAAATTTTAGGTTTTGCCGGTCTCACGAGAGTCTCATTCTTTATAAGATATCTTATACACTTTTCTTTATAAGATATCTTATATATTATATAAGATATCTTATACACTTTTCTTTAAAAGATATATTATATACTTAATAAGATATCTCATAATGAAAAGTTTATAAGATATCTTATATCTTTTATGACATATCTTATAATCTTTAAATAAGATATCTCATAAACATATAAGATATCTCATAAACATATAAGACATCCTATATAATTTGGTAATATACTGGAGCATCATTGCTCTGCGAATAAATGACAACATGGCTTGCCATACATTTGACCCAGATCTTTTCTTTGCCTACGTGGCAGTATCCAGTACCTCTGATCAACTTTAGGCATCTGATGTATGGCTTTGACGTGAAGTCTTGACATTCTTCAAAACAAACATATATGCATGTGCTTAGGATGACAAAAATTTAGTCTTGTACATGCAAACATGAATTACAATTTAAGGGTCATTGTGAGAATTGCTGCTTTAATGATTGGGGTGTAAGACAATTATATAGGTTTAGAATGAATGAGTTTTTTGTCCTTTTAGCCAACCATCATCAGATCTAGATGGTGGACTGTTCCAATTTCTCTTCATCCATGGTTGGTTGTCCACCATTTGTACAGTTGTATATATCAGAAATCCTTTTAGATACTGATCCCTAGTTTTCCAATCAATTTTAATTCTCATTATCAAGAAAACAACATTGTCAATAGGTGGCCATCTTGGATTTTGATAGTTGCAAATTTTCATTAACTATACCTTGAGATGTACTGGAATGATATTTCTCGCACCTCGGACAGGGAAATCTCACGTGATACCCAGTGCTAGATTTTTCTATCTCGTCCGATCTGTCTGGTACCTTTACGTGAGTTTTGGCGGAATTTTAACCCATTCATGTATTCATCCGCACAAGTTAACCAGTATTATTAGAAATATGTACATTCAAACTGTTTTTGTCATGTATTTAATTACTATGCATTGTTTGGTTGGTTGTTGTTTATTATTAAAATAATATGTACCGATAATCTCGGGCTAAGATTCTGTAACATCCCAACCTCGGCTAACGCCTCGGTTGGGATTATGTTACAGAATCTTAGCCCTTGACTGAGATAACACGATCTTGATCACTTACAGGTAATAGATTTTATTATTCTCAAACTTGATATGTACTTTCCCTTTTAGTAACATATGTTTACATTTCAGTTTACATAATCTATGACTAAAATGTCTGTTGGTTTATGTCTTTCTACTTTTATTAGTTATTTATTGAACAGTAACAGAAATGTGTAGGTGTATGCCTTGTGGTATATTGCAAGATTCTAGTATTGGAACACAGAGGGCTACCTGTTCATTGCATGGATTAGAAAGTGTATAGTACTATAATATCAACTGTATTGTACACTATAAACAGCTACCAATTAACATCATGTTGACTTTAATATTGTTTACTAGATGTTCCGGAAGCAACTGTTCCTAGTACATCAGTGAAAGGAGATGTAGGTGACAATGTCACCATGAATTGTAACGTGACAGGAACTCCTTCAGTGGACAGTGTGTTCTGGCAGAAGATGGTCAATGATACAGAGGCTGTGGAAATAGTGGTAGATGGGACAAACTATGCCGGGGCCACCCTGAATGATGCTTCCCTCATTGTTATCACTGCGGGTTTGGAGGACAATGCTGTGTACATTTGTAAAGCTAACAATAGTATTGGAACAGGAAGTGGTTCACCTATCACTCTCAATATCTCCACAATCGCAGGTGTGTAAAACTTTTCCAGTTTACATATCATTCTCAATATCTCCACGATCGCAGGTGTGTTAATATTTTCTAGTTTACCTATCACTCTCAATATCTCCACGATCGCAGGTGTGTAAACATTTTCTAGTTTACCTATCACTCTCAATATCTCCACGGTTGCAGGTGAGTAAAACTTTGCCAGTATATCTTTTACCCTGATTTTGGGGTTAAAAATTGTTCCCCATTTCTAATGCAAAATAATATTTTTTCCATATTTTTAATCGAAGGTCCCAATTTGAAAATAAGAAAAAACAATCATGTTAAAAGTTTGACTTTCCTTCTTCAGAAAAACAAATTAAACATAAAAGATGATGATGGAAATGCAGTAAGTTCAGTAACTCAATAAAATATCTCGATACAAGTGCTCTGCAGTTACATCACTGTGACCTCCACATCAAGGTCAAATGTCAAATGAGTGTGAATTTTACAATTATTTCTTGTCCTGACCTAAAGGTCAAAAGTCAACTGAGTTCAAGAAAAGAAATCAATGCCAGGTAAGGGAGAAGGGGAGACAAGTTTTTGTTTATAAAAACAATCTCTATGTTTAACAATGATGTTTTAGACTGTGTATTTGATTTGTTCATAGTTACTAGAAGTTACTATTACAATATCTTAAAACAAAGCTGCTACACTTTACAGGTACATTAAAACATTAAAGCTGTTACATTTTACAGTTATATTAAAATAATTAAAGCTTCTACACTTTACAGGTACATTAAAACAAAGCCGCTACATTTTACAAGTTCATTAAAACAAAGCTGCTACATTTTACAGGTACATTAAAACAAAGCTACTACATTTTACAGGTACATTAAAACATTAAGGCTGCTACATTTTACAGGTTCATTAAAACAAAGCTACTACATTTTACAGGTACATTAAAATAAAGCTGCTACATTTTACAGGTTCATTAAAACATTAAAGCTGCTACATTTTACAGGTACATTAAAACAAGGCTGCTTCATTTTACATTAAAACATTAAAGCTGCTACATTTTACAGGTACATTAAAATAAAGCTGCTACATTTTACAGGTTCATTAAAACAAAGCTACTTCATTTTACAGGTACATTAAAATAAAGCTACTACATTTTACAGGTACATTAAAATAAAGCTGCTACATTTTACAGGTACATTAAAATAAAGCTGCTAAATTTTACAGGTACATGTACATTAAAACATTAAAGCTGCTACATTTTACAGGTACATTAAAATAAAGCTACTTCATTTTACAGGTTCATTAAAATAAAGCTGCTACATTTTACAGGTACATTAAAACAAAGCTGCTACATTTTACAGGTACATTAAAATAAAGCTGCTACATTTTACAGGTACATGTACATTAAAACATTAAAGCTGCTACATTTTACAGGTACATGTACATTAAAACATTAAAGCTGCTACATTTTACAGGTACATTAAAACAAAGCTACTACATTTTACAGGTACATGTACATTAAAACATTAAAGCTGCTACATTTTACAGGTACATTAAAACAAGGCTGCTTCATTTTACAGGTACATTAGAACATTAAAGCTGCTACATTTTACAGGTACATTAAAACATTAAAGCTGCTACATTTTACAGGTACATGTACATTAAAACATTAAAGCTGCTACATTTTACAGGTACATTAAAACATTAAAGCTGCTACATTTTACAGGTACATTAAAACAAAGCTACTACATTTTACAGGTACATTAAAATAAAGCTGCTACATTTTACAGGTACATTAAAACAAAGCTACTACATTTTACAGATAAATTAAAACAAAGCTACTACATTTTACAGATAAATTAAAATAAAGCTGCTACATTTTACAGGTACATTAAAATAAAGCTGCTACATTTTACAGGTACATTAAAATAAAGCTGCTACATTTTACAGGTACATTAAAACAAAGCTACTACATTTTACAGATAAATTAAAATAAAGCTGCTACATTTTACAGGTACATTAAAATAAAGCTGCTACATTTTACAGGTACATTAAAATAAAGCTGCTACATTTTACAGGTACATTAAAACAAAGCTGCTACATTTTACAGGTACATTAAAACATTAAAGCTGCTACATTTTACAGGTACATTAAAATAAAGCTGCTACATTTTACAGGTACTTTAAAACATTAAAGCTGCTACATTTTACAGGTACATTAAAACAAGGCTGCTTCATTTTACAGGTACATTAAAACATTAAAGCTGCTACATTTTACAGGTACATTAAAATAAAGTTGCTACATTTTACAGGTACATTAAAATAAAGCTGCTACATTTTACAGGTACATTAAAACAAAGCTGCTACATTTTACAGGTACATTAAAACAAAGCTGCTACATTTTACAGGTACATTAAAATAAAGCTGCTACATTTTACAGGTACATTAAAACAAAGCTGCTACATTTTACAGGTACATTAGAATAAAGCTGCTACATTTTACAGGTACATGTACATTAAAACATTAAAGCTGCTACATTTTACAGGTACATTAAAACAAAGCTGCTACATTTTACAGGTACATTAAAACAAAGCTACTACATTTTACAGGTACATTAAAATAAAGCTGCTACATTTTACAGGTACATTAAAACAAAGCTACTACATTTTACAGGTACATTAAAATAAAGCTGCTACATTTTACAGGTACATTAAAATAAAGCTGCTACATTTTACAGGTACATTAAAACAAGGCTGCTTCATTTTACAGGTACATTAAAACAAAGCTGCTACATTTTACAGATACATTAAAATAAAGCTGCTACATTTTACAGGTACATTAAAACAAAGCTGCTACATTTTACAGGTACATTAAAATAAAGCTGCTACATTTTACAGATAAATTAAAACAAAGCTACTACATTTTACAGATAAATTAAAACAAAGCTACTTCATTTTACAGGTACATTAAAACAAAGCTGCTACATTTTACATGTTCATTAAAACAAAGCTGCTACATTTTACAGGTACATTAAAATAAAGCTGCTACATTTTACAGATAAATTAAAACAAAGCTACTGCATTTTACAGATAAATTAAAACAAAGCTGCTACATTTTACAGATAAATTAAAACAAAGCTGCTACATTTTACAGGTACATTAAAACAAAGCTGCTACATTTTACATGTTCATTAAAATAAAGCTGCTACATTTTACAGGTACATTAAAACAAAGCTACTACATTTTACAGGTACATTAAAATAAAGCTGCTACATTTTACAGGTACATTAAAATAAAGCTGCTACATTTTACAGGTACATTAAAACAAGGCTGCTTCATTTTACAGGTACATTAAAACAAAGCTGCTACATTTTACAGATACATTAAAATAAAGCTGCTACATTTTACAGGTACATTAAAACAAAGCTGCTACATTTTACAGGTACATTAAAATAAAGCTGCTACATTTTACAGATAAATTAAAACAAAGCTACTACATTTTACAGATAAATTAAAACAAAGCTATTTCATTTTACAGGTACATTAAAACAAAGCTGCTACATTTTACATGTTCATTAAAACAAAGCTGCTACATTTTACAGGTACATTAAAATAAAGCTGCTACATTTTACAGATAAATTAAAACAAAGCTACTGCATTTTACAGATAAATTAAAACAAAGCTGCTACATTTTACAGATAAATTAAAACAAAGCTGCTACATTTTACAGGTACATTAAAACAAAGCTGCTACATTTTACATGTTCATTAAAATAAAGCTGCTACATTTTACATTAAAAAGACATACCCACCTTTTCCCCCTCATTTTAGTGAATGTTTCATGCCTAAATGCTTCAGAGTATTTCAACCTCGCTAGGGAGGGCAATCAGTTAAGTTTAATGAGGTTGGAACACTTCAGTCAAAGTGGCAGTGCCTAAAAAAGGAGAAGTTAGCTGAAATATTTCATTATACTCTAAACCCATCTAATACTTTTAACTAAATCTGACATTAAACATTACTTCAGGGGGTGACTATTTCTTTTATTAAGTTCAGTGCAAGTTCTTTGGATCGGCGACTCCAGGGAGGGTGGTGGGGATTACTGTTGTGGTCCATGGTCCTCTTGCTTTTTATACACTCGTCAAATTTCAAATGATGTATACATATTATGGTGTATATAAGTTGTCTGTGTTTATCTGTCAATGATTGGTTACATTTTTTTTGGTGGTATGTTCTACAGAACAGTTAGACAATGTGTTATTCTACTAACTTTGGCATGAATGTACCAATTCAATTTGTTAAAAAAAAATCTATTGGTTTGATATTTGGGACAAATTTATTTTAGGGGACAATTCTTAGCTCACCTGGTCCGAAGGACCAAGGTGAGCTTATGCCATACCGTTGCGTCCGTCGTCCGTCGTCCGTCGTCCGTCCGTCCGTCAACAATTGACTTCTTCTTTATAACCAGAGATCAGAATTTGACGAAATTTTGTCAGAAGCATCCCTATGGGGTGTGGACTCAAAATTGTACAAATGGTGGGGCTGACCCCCCAGGGGTCTGAGGGGCGGGGCCAAAAGGGGTCAATTTGGCTATATTAATATAAACGACTTCTTCTCTGAAACTAAGCAAAGGATATCACTCATATTTGCCTGGTAGCATCACTATGGGGTGGGAATTCAAAATTGTACAAATGATGGGGCTGACCCCCTGGGGGCCTAAGGGGCGGGGCCAAATGTGGTCAATTGGGCTATATTGATATAAACGACTTCTTCTCTGAAACTGAGCAATGTAGATTGCTTATATATGCCTGGTACCATCACTTTTGAGTGGGGATTCAAAATTGTACAAATGACGGGGCTGACCCCCCCAGGGGCCTGAGGGGCGGGGCCAAATGTGGTCAATGGGGCTATATTGATATAAACGACTTCTTCGCTGAATCCGAGCAATGGATATCGCTCATATTTGCCTGGTACCATCACTATGGGGTGGGGATTCAAAATTGTACAAATGGTGAGGCTGACCCCACGTGGGCCTGAGGGGTGGGGCCAAGAGGGGTCAATTTGGCTAAATTGATATGAACAAGTTCTCCTCTGAAATCAAGCAACAGATATTGTTCATATTTGACTGTGAGCATCTCTTTGGGGCCAGGATTCAAAATTGTACAAATGGTGGGGCCGACCTACCTTGGGCCTGAGGGGCGGGCCAAAAGGGGTCAATTTGGCTAAATCAATATGAACAACTTCTTCTCTGAAACTAAGCTATGGATAACGTTCATATTTGCCTGGTACAACCCCTGGGGTAGGGATTCAAAACTGTATAAATGACAGAGCTGACCCCCGGGGAGCTAAGAGGCGGGGCCAAAAGGGGTCATATTAGCAGAATTGATATAAACAACTTCTTCTCTGAAACTAAGCAACAGATATCACTCACATTTGTATGGTAGCATGGTCATGAGGCAGGGATTCAAAATTGTACAAATTTTGGTGTTGACCCCCCCAGGGGGCTTAGGGGTGGGGCAAAAATGGGTCAATTTTGCTAAATTCATATGAACAACTTCTTCTATGTAAACAGCTCATATTTGACTGGTAGCATCCATTTGGGTAGAGATTCAAAATTTTATAACGGAAGGAACTGACCCCGGGGTGCAGAGGGTGGGGTCAAAAGGGGTCAATTGGTTTAAACAACTTCTTTTCTGAAACTAAGCAATGGATATCGCTCACATTTTTAGCTCACCTGGTCTGAAGGACCAAGGTGAGCTTATGCCATACCGTGGCGTCCATCGTCCGTCCGTCCGTCGTTCGTCCGTCTGTCTACGTTCGTCCGTCCGTCAACAATTGACTTATTTGACTTCTTCTTCATAACCGCTGATTGGAATTTGAACAAATTTGGTCAGAAGCATGCCTATGGGTAGGGGACTCAAAATTGTACAAATGATGGGGCTGACCCACTGGGGGCCTCTGGGGCAGGGCCAAAAGGGGTCAATTTGGCGCTATTGATATAAACGACTTCTTCTCTGAAACCAAGCAATGGCTATCTCTCATATTTGCCTGGAAGCATCACTATGGGGTGGGATTCAAAATTGTACAAATGATGGGGCTGACCCCCCAGGGGCCTGAGGGGTGGGGCCAAATGTGATCAATCCGGCTATATTGATATAAACGACTTCTTCTCTGAAACCAAGCAATGGCTATCGCTCATATTTGCCTGGTAGCATCATTATGGGGTGGGGATTCAAAATTGTACAAATGATGGGGCTGACCCCCCAGGGGCCTGAGGGGTGGGGCCGAATGTGGTCAATCGGGCTATATTCATATAATTGACTTCTTCTCTGGAACCAAGCAATGGATATCTCTCATATTTTACTGGTAGCATCACCTTGGGGTAGGAATTTGAAATTGTATAAATGACGGGGCCGACTCCCCTGGGGATGAGGGGTGGGGCCAAAAGGGGTTAGTTTTGCAGAATTGATATAAACAACTTCTGCTCTGAAACTAAGCAATGGATATCGCTCATATTTGCCTGGTAGCATCCCTATGCGGTGGGTATTCAAAATTGTACAAATTATGGGGCTGACCCCCCAGGGGGCAGAGGGCAGGGTCAAAAGGGGTCAGTTGGTCTAAACAAGTTCTTCTCTGAAACTAAGCAATGGATATCACTCATATTTGTGTGGTAGAATCCCTATGGGGTCGCGCCAAAAGTCAATTTGATTTCATGGATTAATGCACTTTTTGGCATTTTTCGGCATAGCCGTCTAATTTTGTTTTGGCCCCGGATATGACAGGTGGCGTTCTGGTCAAGATGAAGTATGTGATTGGTCAATGTAGCGGTCAATGCAAAATGCAGATATACAGTTAAAAACGAAACAAAGTTAAAGGGACCTCACGGTAAACCAATATTTATTTTGTATTTTTTATCATATTATTGGGTATATCTTTAAAAAGAATAACCTTCTGAACAATGACCATTCGAATTTGATGATGTATATACATGTACATAAAAACATCAATTATTAAAAGGTTATCACTCTGAATATGCAAATGTTGTGACATATACGGAAACAAAAATGGCTTCCAATGTGAATCGACTGCGGTTGAAAACTATAACAGCTTCCGCAATGAAGAGAATAATAGGAAAATGGGTCAAACACAATCCTAGAATTAAACTTGGGAATCAGTACAATAGATTGTAACAGTTCAAATATGAAAACAGCAGTAATACGGTCGCCGCTCGTATTCTGCTTGATTGTTTGATAGTAGGTCATGATAATCTCGATAATATTTACACAAATACAGTCTGTACCAGTACAAACAGTGTTTACACTTATTTACACATAAATATGTGTGCCGTAATATTTACAAAACGTGTTATTTAACATTTAAACCACTGTGTATAATATCGTTATCCAACTAACCCAGATGGAATAAAGATATCGCCTTGTAAACTATCGTGTGTTTGTGTTGCCACGATTTCAAAACAGTCACGTAATGATCTAAAAATAATTTCCGCGCTAAATTTAGAGGGGGATTCCCAACTAAATCGAGTGGTCAAGCTGGACATAGGGATTGACTGTGAACATTGGAACAGCACAGAAACATAACTGGAAAGGAACAAAACGCGTACATTTAGTGAAAATTGCAACGTTTTTACCGTGATGTCCCTTCTAAATTGAATGCAAGCTGAATAAGTGGTGCATCTATTCAAATGACACATTTGCAGTCTTATTATCACCAAAAATGATTCAAACTGATATAATTTTGTTATCCGTGCTGAAACTGCGCATTTATTAATTACATCGTAGTTCGTTAATTTATTTCACCAGTAGTTTTACATTATAACCACCAGCATTAAAAATTATGCTGTTTATCTTTTTTAAAGTTAGTATTAAAATAAAACCAATGTACATGTACCCATATAAAATGCTTATGATATATATTGATATAGCAATACCAGCAACAAATATAGTTAAGCATCATTCTTGTTTCATATCTCATGAAACCAGGTGAGCGATACAGGCCCTCTGAGCCTCTTGTTGTGGTAAGCATCCGGGGTTGCACCAAAAGTCAATTTCATTTCATGGATTAATGCATTTTTTGGCATAAAAATCTCACGTTCCCATATAAAATGCCTATGATATATTGACATAGCAATACCAGTAACAAATATACTTAAGCATCATTCTTGTTTAATATCTCATGAAATCCAGGTGAGCGATACAGGCCCTCTGGGCCTCTTGTTTCTGTGAAAAGATTGAAAATGGTGAGATGGAAGTACATATAATATATATGATATGTACATCTTTTTGCAGTGTTCTTGTTTACTTTTGGTAAAAGTGCTGAAATGTTTTAATTGAAGCTACTCTCAAGACTGATTGATCTGTAGAAACCAATATGCAACAATAGCATTATAATGTACGTCACAGTAGAAAGTCTAGGATTTTCAATTTATCAAACTTTTTTTTGACTTACAGTTGAATACAGTGGGAGTATGTCATTAAATGAGAGCTTTAATAATCAACTACTCAATCAGAGTAGTCAGGAATATCAGGATAAAGCAAAGGAATTTGAAGATATGGTAAGTAAATTAAAGTAGGTCACCTCACAAGTGAATTAAAGAGTCAGAAACCTGTCTGGAGTTTGACACTGGTGAATATAGTGGTCAAAAACTCTATCAGGTATCTCACAGGTAAATATAGTTGGTCAAAAACCCCATCAGGTATCTCACAGGTGAATATAGTGGTCAAAAACCCCATCAGGTATCTCACAGGTGAATATAGTGGTCAAAAACCCCATCAGGTATCTCACAGGTGAATATAGTGGTCAAAAACCCCATCAGGTATCTCACAGGTGAATATAGTGGTCAAAAACTCCATCAGGTATCTTACAGGTGAATATAGTGGTCAAAAACCCATCAGGTATCTTACAGGTGAATATAGTGGTCAAACACCCCATCAGGTATCTCACAGGTGAATATAGTTGTCAAAAACCCCATCAGGTATCTCACAGGTGAATATTGTGGTCAAAAACTCCATCAGGTATCTCACAGGTGAATATAGTGGTCAAAAACTCCATCAGGTATCTCACAGGTGAATATTGTGGTAAAAAACCCCATCAGGTATCTTACAGGTGAATATAGTAGTCAAAAACCCCATCGGGCGCCGCGAGGGTGAATATAACAGTCCCAAACCCCATCGGGCGCCTCAAGGGTGAATATAACAGTCCCAAACCCCATCGGGTGCCTCAAGGGTGAATATAACAGTCCCAAACCCCATCGGGTGCCTCAAGGGTGAATATAATAGTCCCAAACCCCATCGGCCGCATCAAGGGTGAATATAACAGTCCCAAACCCCATCGGGCACCTCGAGGGTGAATATAACAGTCCCAAACCCCATCGGGCGCCTCAAGGGTGAATATAACAGTCCCAAACCCCATCGGGCGCATCAAGGGTGAATATAACAGTCCCAAACCCCATCGGGCGCCTCGAGGGTGAATATAACAGTCCCAAACCCCATCGGGCGCCTCAAGGTGAATATAACAGTCCCAAACCCCATCGGGCTCCTCAAGGGTGAATATAACAGTCCCAAACCCCATCGGGCGCCTCGTGGGTGAATATAACAGTCCCAAACCCCATCGAGTGCCTCAGAGGTGAACATAACAGTCCCAAACCATATCAGGCATTTTAGAGGTGAATATAACAGTCCAAAACCCCGTCTGGTGCCTCACAGGTGAATATAACAGTCCAAAACCCTGTCTGGCGCCTCACAGGTGAATATAACAGACCAAAACCCTGTCTGGTGCCTCACAGGTGAATATAACAGACCAAAACCCTGTCTGGCGCCTCTCAGGTCGATGTAAGATTAAAAAAACCCATCTGGGGCCTCACATGTAAATATCACCCTCCAAAGCACCATCTGGGGCCTCACAGGTGAATATATCATGCAGTCCAAAACACTGTCTGGCGCCTCACAGGTGAATATAACAGTCCAAAACCCCGTCTGGTGCCTCACAGGTGAACATAACCGACCAAAACCCTGTCTGGCGCCTCTCAGGTCGATGTAAGATTGAAAAAACCCATCTGGGGCCTCACATGTAAATATCACCCTCCAAAGCACCATCTGGTTCCTCACAGGTGAATATATCATGCAGTCCAAAACACTGTCTGGCGCCTCACAGGTGAATATAACAGTCCAAAACCCCGTCTGGTGCCTCACAGGTGAATATAACCGACCAAAACCCCGTCTGGTGCCTCACAGGTGAATATAACAGACCAAAACCCTGTCTGGCGCCTCACAGGTGAATATAACAGACCAAAACCCTGTCTGGCGCCTCACAGGTGAATATAACAGACCAAAACCCCGTCTGGTGCCTCACAGGTGAATATAACCGACCAAAACTCCATCTGGTGCCTCACAGGTGAATATAACAGACCAAAACCCTGTCTGGCGCCTCACAGGTGAATATAACAGACCAAAACCCTGTCTGGCGCCTCACAGGTGAATATAACAGACCAAAACCCTGTCTGGCGCCTCACAGGTGAATATAACAGACCAAAACCCCGTCTGGTGCCTCACAGGTGAATATAACCGACCAAAACTCCATCTGGTACCTCACAGGTGAATATAACAGACCAAAACCCTGTCTGGCGCCTCACAGGTGAATATAACAGACCAAAACCCTGTCTGGCGCCTCACAGGTGAATATAACAGACCAAAACCCTGTCTGGCGCCTCACAGGTGAATATCCAATTACCTGTTCTGCAATGTTTGACCCAAAAAGAAGCTTTGATTGTCATTGCCTCGCTGTGTAAACAAACTTACATACTCATCAAGATTTGGAATTTCATGTTTCCCATGACCAACGTAAATCTATTCTGGTAAAAGGATGCTAGAAACATTGTAAAGCTACTGACATATACATACACATTGTGTATTGCATGATTATTTGAAAGAAAATGCAATAGACATAGACATTTTCTAGTTATAATTACTTTTGTATATTTTCTTGTTGATGAAATATTATTTTCTCTTAGTCATCATTTTCAGCCTGATGTTCTTCCCTTTCACTTTACTATATTAATGATAAAGAGAAACTATGATAGCTAGTGGAGAATATTTCCATGTTCAATACATTTTGTAAAGCGAATCTATTTGCATTGAATAAATTTCATTTCCTACAAAAATGACAATTCAGTGAATCAGAAATAGATAATGTTATTGGTTAGTTAGCATGTACTGCCTATATAGAAATAGATAATGTTATTGGTTCAAGTTAGCATGTACTGCCTATATAGAAATAGATAATGTTATTGGTTAGTTAGCATGTACTGCCTATATAGAAATAGATAATGTTATTGGTTCAAATTAGCATGTATACTGCCTATATAGAAATAGATAATGTTATTGGTTCAAATTAGCATGTATACTGCCTATATAGAAATAGATAATGTTATTGGTTAGTTAGCATGTATACTGCCTATATAGAAATAGATAATGTTATTGGTTAGTTAGCATGTACTGCCTATATAGAAATAGATAATGTTATTGGTTAGTTAGCATGTACTGCCTATATAGAAATAGATAATGTTATTGGTTAGTTAGCATGTACTGCCTATATAGAAATAGATAATGTTATTGGTTAGTTAGCATGTACTGCCTATATAGAAATAGATAATGTTATTGGTTAGTTAGCATGTACTGCCTATATAGAAATAGATAATGTTATTGTTTCAGTTAGCATGTACTGCCTATATAGAAATAGATAATGTTATTGGTTAGTTAGCATGTACTGCCTATATAGAAATAGATAATGTTATTGGTTCAAATTAGCATGTACTGCCTATATAGAAATAGATAATGTTATTGGTTGGTTAGCATGTACTGCCTATATAGAAATAGATAATGTTATTGGTTAGTTAGCATGTATACTGCCTATATAGAAATAGATAATGTTATTGGTTAGTTAGCATGTACTGCCTATATAGAAATAGATAATGTTATTGGTTAGTTAGCATGTACTGCCTATATAGAAATAGATAATGTTATTGGTTAGTTAGCATGTACTGCCTATATAGAAATAGATAATGTTATTGGTTAGTTAGCATGTACTGCCTATATAGAAATAGATAATGTTATTGGTTAGTTAGCATGTACTGCCTATATAGAAATAAATAATGTTATTGGTTAGTTAGCATGTACTGCCTATATAGAAAATAGATAATGTTATTGGTTAGTTAGCATGTACTGCCTATATAGAAATAGATAATGTTATTGGTTAGTTAGCATGTACTGCCTATATAGAAATAAATAATGTTATTGGCTAGTAAAGCACTGCGGCCACTGTCTATATAGAAATGAATAATGAGGAAATATCTTGCAGATATGGGAGTGTTTCTTTATGCCTACCATTTAAAAAAACATGACTACACAATTCTGCTGCATTGAATACATTTAAGATCTCTGTTGAGATCTCAAACTATTTTTCCTCCTTCCCAGGAGTTTCAACAATATTCCTAACTTAAAATGTCCTATAGGGAAGTTTTACAACCTTTAATGAAAGCTTCATAACTAAGGTGTATTCCTGAAATCTAATAAATGACTTTAAAAGATTAAAGAGATAAAGACAGTTGATGAAACTGGGATCTCATAGTAAAACACTGGTCTTAATTAGTCAATTACTTGATGTATTATCTTTTAACTTGTTCTTTTAGATGGATAACCTAATTCTCTCTGATGTCAATGGCACGGAAACCAAAGTGACAAATTTCAGGTAAAGTTGTGGTAGTATGTGTTGTAAAGACATAGTTTGTTTGGTGCACACATCCAGTGATATTTATTTAGATTTGTAACTATGGTAACATAACTGTAATATAAGATGATCGCTTTCAGTTGTTTATATTTCTTATTAAAACATCATGGAAAGGTTTGGTTATAAGTATTGTTTAACGTTCTATGATCAAAGGTTAATATATGATCATTTAAGGACATCTTTCTTAGTGTCAAGATACAATGTAGTGGAGGCTTCGGTATGCTAGTGAGAAGAACTTTGTTGTTTTTATTTCATTTCAGAGAATCCCTCTCATCCTTGATCACATGGTGATACATGGATGAGGGGGAGACATGTTATTGAGCTCAGTACCAAAAGGGCAAATGAGTTTACAATGTGGCAGAGTGTATTCATCATCAGTTGTCCATGGTCATTCTGGCAACAACCTTTTTCTTTCAATGACTTCCAAAAAATCAAAAGGCCTATTATCCAGATACATGGCTGGTACTTGTACAATATATGTTCCTGGCAATAAGAGCTAGACAAAAATTGCTAAAGGAAATAACCTTAATCTGTATTCAAGTTCAGGAATCACATTTTATTTCTGATTATACAAATGTATGGCCTATAATTAAGATATTTGGTCACTGGGACAAAAACAAAAACATAAAAAGAAATTACCTTGACACATACTCAAGGTTGTTCTCAAACTTCACATGCTGGTTGAGTATATTGAGTCTGTTCCAGAAAACAAAATGGCCACCAGGTGGCCATTTTGGATTTTGAAAATTGAAGTTTAACAATCGTTATTGCTATTTATTGAAAAGTACATGCAGCCATCTTGTACTTTGACAGGTGAAGTTTGGTATTGCAATTTCTTGAGAAGTACTGGAGAGATATTTTTCAAATGTAGCCAGGGCCCGAGGTGTACATGCCCATTTTTAGTTTAATCTGAAAAACAAAATTGCTAACACGCAGTCATGCATTTTTGATTTTGACAGTTGAAGTTTGTTATTGCTATTAATTTTGAAAATACTAGAAGAATATTTCTCAATCTTTATAATATGTAGGATTTGAGTCGCATCTTGAAAGATTTTAATAGTTGAATTAAGTTATTGATAAACAAAAATAGGTATGTCAGAAAGATGTACTTTGATCTTTAAGCTTACATGGACTAAATACATTATGTGTAGGTTATACCCATGTTATCAATTGGTTAAGTGGAAGAGGGAAAAGAAGGGAAAATAGAGAAATTAGATTTGTCTTTCATAGGACTGATAAAGATCATTCAACGGTGGGCACCAAGATTTCTTATTGATAGACAGGAAACGGGTCACACAGCTAAAGAATAGACACGGCTGAATAATGAGGAAGTAATAAACTAGTTTTCTTTAGTCTTGGAAAACAAATTTGTTCTCTAAACCATCGGGTAAGAGAATACACCGGTGACCTATTAGAGCACTGCCCAAGTCAGTCTGATTAAGAACAGTTCTTATTTTATGTTTACTAACAGACAGTATATTTTATATTAAGAACATTACTTATTTCATGTTTACTATATAACAGTCAGTATATTTAAGCATCGATGTCATTTTTTTTTAGTTTCATAGGGGTATGAAAACAATTTTGTTTGCAAACTGTATGAATCCGCTACAGAAGTTTGAAAACAAAATTTTGTTCATACCCCAATGAAACTAAAAAATAATTTTATATTAAAACATTGCTTATTTCATGTTTACTAAAAGTCAGTATATTTTATATTTAGAACATTACTTATTTCGAGTTTACTAACAGTTAGTATAATTTATAAATTAAGAACATTTCTTTTTTGATGTTAACTAACAGTCAGTATATTTTATAAATTTAGAGCATTACTTATTTTATGTTTACTAACTGTCACCATACGTCGTGCATCGTTAGTTAACATTTCACATTTTTGTCTTCTCAAAATCTCCTGAACTATTTTTGATGAAATTTTGCAGAAACCTTCCTTGGCTTAAGGTCTACTAAAATTATCAATTATATGGTCCCTACCCCTAGGGGCCTGAGGGGCGGGGCCAAAAGTGGTGAAATTGTCTGATATTTCAAAAATCTTCTTCTCAAGACCGAGATACATTATGTATGGCAGCATTGTATACTCTTCATGGATAGGGAAGGTTCTTAAGATGCTTTATCAAAATTGTAAATTTCATGGCCCCTGGGTGTCACATTCCCCCTTGGGAGAGGGTGATTTGATTATAGTTTATATAGGAAACTCACATATTTTAGCATAAATTCTATCGTATTCATTGGAAATTGGTTAGCATTTGGTCAGGGCTAACTTTTCTCAGTGATATGTTATCAGAGAATGTCAAGGTCAAGGCCTTCTTATGGGGGTCCAAAGTAGGTCAAAAACAAAAATCTCAAATTGGGTAATTTTTTTCATCTCATATAAAAGGAAATTATGAAAAACTAAAAAAAAAATAAAATTCTTTCAAAATTATTTATTTGGGTCACATATTAAAGAACCTGCTCTTATGAAGGTGTGTGCAATGTTTCAATGTCAAGTAATCAAAATTGAGGCAGATATGGCACTTTGAAAACAAAACAAAAATCCTGCCAAAATTAAAAAGATACCCAAATCTGCACATAAAAGGTTTCTGCTCTTTTATCTATATACATGAAGGCTGAATATTTGGCACACAGATAGCATGTGTGACTAGCTACAAATATAATGCTTATGTTTGACCTTGACCTTCATTCAAGGTCACAGCCTGGGTCAAATTATGAAAAATTTAAAAAAAATTATGAATTCTTTCGAAATGATTTGTTTGGATCACATTTTAAAAAACCTGCAGTAAGTAAATTTTACATCAAGAACATTACTTATTTCATGTTTACTAACAGTCAGTATATTTTACATTTCAGTGATGGTAGTATTCATGTCACTTATATCACCGTGTTATCAACCAATTTAATCTCTATCAAAGAAAAATTGGTTGTGTTAAATGGTGATGCATTGACGCAAATTATCGTTGTGTCTATCCAGACCATTGTTAACCAGACTGCCAACACGTCAAGTCCCCTTCTGCTGATATTGCCAGGAACAGTGTCAGGATTTGTACAAAGTATGTATGTCCATAAGTTCTAAAACTGTTCATACAAACGTACACTCAGAATTACGGTTACGTATATATACACTGTATATCCACTTTTTATCGGAGCGAGTGGTTAAAGAATGCTGGCTTGATGCTGGCCAAATGGTGATTGTTATTGAACAATTTGGATGGACACTGGTCAACTGGTGACCGGACGCTGGCCGAACACTGTCCGGGAGTTTATTAAACAGGCAATTGGCTGATATAGCTGTTCTTGCCAAAATGGTCCCTTCTTTTGCTACGCTTGGTGAACCATATGCAATAGTCATTACAAGCATAAATATAACTGACTGAACAAAAGATTGATCAATTGATAGAAGCATAATATTGATAAAAGCAATGATCATTAGGAAAGGTATTTTAAATGGAAGCTAGACACATGTAAACCAACTTACTCATCAGATAAGAGAATAATCACAATATGTAAATAATAAATTTTATTAAACTGTTACATATCATATTTAAGATATTGCTCAACAGTTTAGAATATAAAAGCAAATACAGGTATGAAACTGTTTTTCTTTTGATGCTTTTAGTCTTGTGAAATGGGGGACTTAATTATAATAGGTTTCCTGTCTGTCTGTCTTGTACTTATACTTATAGGTACATAATGCCAAAGTTTGTCAGCATTCTAGCAGCTTCATTCTTTGAAGAATTTTGATAAACTTCACACATGATAAAGGACCATAATATCTTGGACAAGTTTGACTTTCAGGTTTTTTGAGGTCAAGGTCAAGTTAAGTTACTATGTATTAGGTTTTAGGAGTTCAAGGTCAAAGGTCAATAACTTCACAACATCAGATTTTAAACCTGAGATAAGGCTTTAGGAGTTCAAGGTCAATTAGTCCATAACTTCACAGCATCAGATTTTACACCTGATATAAGGTTAAGTTACTATGTATTAGGTTTTAGGAGTTCAAGGTCAAAGGTCAATAACTTCACAACATCAGATTTTAAACCTGAGATAAGGCTTTAGGAGTTCAAGGTCAAAGTCCATAACTTCACAGCATCAGATTTTACACCTGATATAAGGTTTTAGGAGTTCAAGATCAAAGGTCACACCTGACCGCTTTCAAAATAAGTTAAATTTATTTTACAAGGTATCTTCTTACCTCTTATATATTGAGTTCATTATCCAATGTGACCAGAATAAGACAACATCAAATTCTACAGCTGCATGATAAAGTTTGCATGTCATGCACACTTGACCTCATTCAGAATAGAATGATTTTAAAGCTTTTAGACATCTCATGGATTACCCCTGGACTTTTTCGGTCACCTGAGAGGAAGTCTCAAGTGACCTATTCTAATCGCCTTTCGTCCGTCGTCGTACATCATCCTTCCATAAACAATTTACATATTCGACTTCTCCAAAACCGCTGAACCAAATTCAATGAAATTTGGCAGGAAGTTTCTATGGCTAAAGGTCAATCAAAATTGTGAATTATATGGTCCCCGCCAAAAATTATCAGCTTGGGATGGCAGTTTGATAGTATGCACATGTTGGCCATGACTGACCCCAGGGGCTGATGGGCGGGGCTAAAAAGCGTCAAATTGACTGAAATTTCAAAAATCTTTTTCTCTAATCTCAGATATGATGACAATTGAAGTTTGTTATCGCTATTTCTCAAAGTACAAAAGGAATCTTTCTCTAATTTCACTTGTACATTTCCTTTGGTCCCTATATAGTTACCCGGTATGCATACTGCATTTTGGGATCTATCAGAAAACAATATGGTCCACAGGTGGCCATCTTGGATTTTGATAATTGAAGTTTATTATCGCTATTTCTCAGAAAGTCCTAAATGAATCATTTGTAAGTTCCAGGTTAGTGCTAGTGCATATTGCATTTTGGGACTAATCAGAAAACAACAAAGCTGACAGACGCCCATCTTGGATTTTAATAATTGCAGGTTGCTTCTGCTATATCGTGTTATATAAAGTTATTAAATGTTTTGAAAGAAGAGTGAAAGAATGGAAAAGAAGAGAAAAGATCAGTCTTTCATTTGACTGATATGGACATTCAATGGTGGGCACCAAGATTCCTCTGGGATCTCTTGTTGAGAAAAGGATTGGGATCTTATATCTCATCAATTATACCTGGATGTTTTATTAGGTCATCTGACCCGAAGGGTCAGGATGACCTATAGTCATCATGCTTCGTCCGTCGTCGTGCGCCGTGCGCCGTCCGCCGTGCGCCGTCCGCCGTGCGTAAACTTTTCACATTTTAAACTTCTTCTCAAGTTCCACCAGTGGGATTGAGCTGAAACTTACCTGAAATGATGCTGGGATGGTCCTGACCAAGTGTTGTTATTTTTCGGGTCAGTCTGAAATCCAAGAAGGCCGCCACAGCCGCCATTTTGAAAACACATTTTAAACTTATTCTCAAGTTCCACCAGTGCTGTTGGGCTGAAACTTGCCAGAAATGATCCTGAGATGATCCCGACCAAGTGTTATTATTTTTCGGGTCGGTCCGAAATCCAAGATGGTCGCCATAGCCGCCATCTTGAAAAACACAATTTAAACTTCTTCTCAAGTTCCACCAGTGCTATTGAGCTAAAACTTACCAGAAATGATCCTGAGATGATCCCCACCAAGTGTTGTTATTTTTCGGGTCAATCTGAAATCCAAGATGGCCGCCATAGCCGCCATCTTGAAAAACACATTTTAAACTTCTTCTCAAGTTCCACCAGTGCTGTTGGGCTGAAACTGGCCTGAAATGATCCTGTTATGATCCCGACCAAGTGTTGTTATTTTTCGGGTCGGTCCGAAATCCAACATGGGCACCATAGCCGCCATCTTGAAAAACACATTTTAAACTTCTTCTCAAGTTCCACCAGTGCTATTGAGCTGAAACTTGTCTGAAATGATCCTGAGATGATCCCCACCAAGTGTTGTTATTTTTCGGGCCGATCTAAAATCCAAGATGGCCGCCATAGCCGCCATCTTGAAAAACACATTTTAAACTTCTTCTCCAGTTCCATTGGTGCCATTGAGTTGGAAATGGGTAAGGATGTCAAGGAAGGCGAGCCAATATAGTGTTGTTATTTTTTTGGCCTCATAAAAACTTTGACATGGCAGCAATGTTGGCCATTTAGTAACATGATTGCGCAATCATGGTTTTCCTGAACAACACCTATTTCAAACTTCTTCTCAAATTCCAGCAGTGGGATTCAGCTCTAACTTACCAGAAATGATCCTGAGATGGTCCTTACCAAATGTTGTTATTTATCGGGTCGGCCAGAAATCCAAGATGGCCGCCATGGCAGCCATCTTGAAAAACACATTTCAAACTTCTTCTCCAGTTCCACTGGTGCCATTGAGCTGGAAATTGGTGAGGATGCTAAGGAAGGAGAGCCAACAAAGTGTTGTTATTTTTTCGGCCTTGTAAAAACTTTGACATGGCAGCAATGGCGGCCATTTTGTAACATGATTGCGCAATCATGGTTTTCCTGAACAACACCTATTTCAAACTTCTTCTCAAATTCCACCGGTGGGATTCAGCTCTAACTTACCAGAAATTATCCTTAGATGGTCCAGACCAAGTGTTGTTATTTATTGGGTCGGTCAGAAATCCAAGATGGCCACCATGGCCAACAGTGCCACTATATACTTGCTACAGAGAATACATACTACAATAATATAAGGGTTTTAATTTAGAGTCAGATGACCGTTAAGGCCCCTGGGCCTCTTGTTGATAAAGGGATTGGAGTATGACATGTAATGAATTACCCCTGAATGTTTTATTGATAAAGGGATTGAAGTATTATATCTCTTCATTTGTTTTTTCTTTTGTATTGACAGAGAAAGATGACTGTGCCAGTAATCCTTGCCTGAATGGTGGCAACTGTACAGATCTTTTTGCAGACTACGCATGCGAATGTGAACCTGGATTCAGTGGAAAAGACTGTTCACAAGGTTTTTAAAATCAATTTTTTAAATGTTGACATGTGAAAATTACTTTTTGGTTCGTATAAATGATCATATTTTGGTGTACAGTTTGGGAAATATTGGTAATTCCTTTAAGTTGCTACTTTGTCAAGAATTCTTTTTTCTTTTTTTTTAAGACTTTGTTAATGTGATATAAAACAGAATAGAGGAATAGCTGAAAAACACTTTTTCAGTTTTGACTTCCTTTCATGATTCCCTTGGGTCTCTTGTTTATTAAGGATCTCAATCTTTAAAAGGTAATATTTTCTCTTCCTGTCTTGGATTTGGAGTAAAAATTATATGTGCATGAAAGTATTCTGTAGCTATCTATATCAGACACAACTGATTTCGACCTTGACACATGTTTATATATTGACCTTGACACATGTTTATATATAGACCTTTACAAATGTTTATATATAGACCTTGACACATGTTTATATATAGACCTTTACACATGTTTATATATAGACCTTTACACATAATTATATATAGACCTTGACACAAGTTTATATATAGACTTTGACACAAGTTTATATATAGACCTTGACACATGTTTATGTATAGACCTTGACACATGTTTATATATAGACCTTTACACCTGTTTATATATAGACCTTGACACATGTTCAGATATAGACCTTTACGCATATTTATATATAGACCTTGACACATGTTTATATATAGACCTTGACACATGTTTATATATTGACCTTTACACATGTTTATATATAGACTTTGACACAAGTTTATATATAGACCTTGACACATGTTTATGTATAGACCTTGACACATGTTTATATATAGACCTTTACACCTGTTTATATATAGACCTTGACACATGTTCAGATATAGACCTTTACGCATATTTATATATAGACCTTGACACATGTTTATATATAGACTTTGACGTATTTTAATATATAGACCTTTACACATGTTTATATATAGACCTTTACACATGTTTATATATAGACTTTGACACATGTTTATATATAGACCTTTACACATGTTTATATATAGACCTTGACGCATGTTTATGTATAGACCTTTACACATGTTTATGTATAGACCTTTACACATTTTATATATAGACTTTGACACATATTTGTATATATATATAGACCTTGACATATGTTTATATATAGACCTTGACACATGTTTATATATAGACCTTGACACATGTTTATATATAGACCTTGACACATGTTTATATATAGATCTTGACACATGTTTATATATAGACTGACACATGTTTATATATAGACCTTGACACATGTTTATATATAGACCTTGACACATGTTTATATATAGACCTTTACACATGTTTATATATAGACCTTTACACATAATTATATATAGACCTTGACACAAGTTTATATATAGACTTTGACACAAGTTTATATATAGACCTTGACACATGTTTATATATAGACCTTTACACATGTTTATATATAGACCTTGACACATGTTTATATATAGACCTTTACACATGTTTATATATAGACCTTTACACATATTTATATATAGACCTTGACACATGTTTATATATAGACCTTGACACATGTTTATATATAGACCTTTACACATGTTTATATATAGACCTTGACACACGTTTATATATAGACCTTGACACACGTTTATATATAGACCTTGACACATGTTTATATATTGACCTTTACACATGTTTATATATAGACTTTGACACATGTTTATATATAGACCTTGACACATGTTTATATATAGATCTTGACACATGTTTATATATAGACTGACACATGTTTATATATAGACCTTGACACATGTTTATATATAGACCTTTACACATGTTTATATATAGACCTTGACACATGTTTATATATAGACCTTTACACATGTTTATATATAGACCTTTACGCATATTTATATATAGACCTTGACATAAGTTTATATATAGACTTTGACACATGTTTATATATAGACCTTGACACATGTTTATATATAGACCTTTACACATGTTTATATATAGACCTTGACACATGTTTATATATTGACCTTTACACGTTTATATATAGACTTTGACACATGTTTATCTATAGACCTTTAAACATGTTTATATATAGACCTTTACGCATATTTATATATAGACCTTGACACATGTTTATATATAGACCTTGACATATGTTTATATATAGACTTTTACACATGTTTATATATAGACCTTGACACATGTTTATATATAGACCTTTACACATGTTTATATATAGACCTTAACGCATGTTTATATATAGACCTTGACACATGTTTATATATTGACCTTTACACATGTTTATATATAGACTTTGACACATGTTTATATATAGACTTTGACACATGTTTATATATAGACCTTTACACATGTTTATATATAGACCTTTACACATGTTTATATATAGACCTTGACACATGTTTATATATAGACCTTAACACATGTTTATATATATATATGGACCTTGACGATGTTTACGCTTGATTGATTTTGTCACAGACCTAGACGTATGTTCATAATTGGTTGATTTTGTCACAGACCTAGACGTTTGTTCATAATTGGTTGATTTTGTCACAGACCTAGACGTATGTTCATAATTGGTTGATTTTGTTACAGACCTTGACGTATGTTTATGCTTGATTGATTTTGTTTCAGACCTTGACGTATGTTTATGCTTGATTGATTTTGTTACAGACCTTGACGTATGTTTATATATAGACCTTGACATATGTTTATGCTGGATTGATTTTGTTACAGACCTTGACGTGTGTTTATGCTTGATTGATTTTGTTACATACCTTGACGTATGTTTATACTTGATTGATTTTGTCACAGACCTTGACATATGTTTATACTTGATTGATTTTGTTACATACCTTGACATATGTTTATGCTTGATTGATTTTGTCACAGATCTTTGACGTATGTTTGTTTATACTTGATTGATTTTGTCATAGATCTTAACATATGGTTATACTTGATTGATTTTGTTACAGACCTTGACGTATGTACCCCTGATTTGTGTGTTAATGGAGGAACATGTGTGGAGGGTGTCGGGGTTCAGTTCACCTGTGAATGCAGAAGCCAGAATACTGGAGAATTTTGTGGTCAGTATAACCCTACTCTACTTTTTGATATTTAGCATAACTATAGGTACTACTCTTATCACCCACAGGGTTATTGTAGTTATAATGTCTTCCAAAAACTCTTGTTTAGATCATCTAATAATTAACTATCGTACTAACTATCTGTCGCTATGTAATTGACCAAGAACTAAGTTTAGATCATCTAATAATTAACTATCGTACTAGCTATCTGTCGCTATGTAATTGACCAAGAACTAAGTTTAGATCATCTAATAATTAACTATCGTACTAACTATCTGTCGCTATGTAATTGACCAAGAACTAAGTTTTGTGCATGTTTGTTTACTTTAATTGGTGTCTAGTTGTGCATGTTGAATTTAGAGAATGATTGGAAAACTAAATGGCTAACAGCAAGGTGATCATCTTGGATTTTGACAGTTGAAGTTTGTTTTCACTGTTTCTTCAGAACTGCTGGAATGATATTTTTCAATCCTGATATGAATGTTCCCCTGTGTCCCTACTTGTCACAACTTGTACCAAATAGTTTTTAGTTTGAGTGGAAAACAAAATGGCCAACAGGTGGCCATCTTTGATGTTGGCAGTTGAAGTTTGTTATCGCTGTTTCAGGTTCAAAGAAAGTCTCTCTTTGAGATTTCATTTGAAGCTTTGTTATTAAATAATTATAGGAAAAGAGGAAAGAAGAGAAAAGTAGAGAAAGATCAGCTAACCAATAAAATTCATTTCATGATGGGTGTGAAGATCCCTTTGGGATCTCGTTTCTCTTCCTACTTGTATCTGTCAGCAAAGTCTGAGTACTGAAATGGATATATATGTTTATTATTTCAGAATCACCATTTTGTCCAAGTGATTGGTGTGATAATGGAGGCACCTGCATTGAAGGCAACAGCACTGTTCACTGTGATTGTAGCAGCAACTACACTGGAAGCAGCTGTGAAATAGGTCAGTACTGTGAAGTAGGTCATACAACCAAGTAGGTCAGTACTGTGAAGTAGGTCATACAACCAAGTAGGTCAGTACTGTGAAGTAGTTAAGCACTGTGAAATAGGTCATACAACCAAGTAGGTCACATAGCCAAGTAGGTCAGTACTGTGAAGTAGGTCACACAACCAAGTAGGTCAGTACTGTGAAGTAGGTCACACAACCAAGTAGGTCAGTACTGTGAAGTAGGTCACATAGCCAAGTAGGTCAGTACTGTGAAATAGGTCACATAGCCAAGTAGGTCAGTACTGTGAAGTAGGTCACATAGCCAAGTAGGTCAGTACTGTGAAGTAGGTCACACAACCCAGTAGGTCAGTACTGTCGTTTAAATCTGTTTAATTACATCAACACTTTATGAATAAAGTACGTAAGAAACATCTAAAAATAGAACATGAACCAAACCTGTGTCAGCTGAATAACATCCCCAGATGATAAACAGAAAAGCAAATTTGCCAAGAAGTTTTGCTGATGATGGCTTTTCACGTTTTACCCATCTTTTATTTTTGTCCAACATTTTATTTTTGTCCACAGACTCATGTTAACTCTGTAAGTCATAGATGATGTTGTCATTTTGCCCACTCCTTTTCCGTGCTTAATTTCGTCACAGCTAAAAGTATGACTGCTTGACAAGTTTGTGCATGTATGTTTGACATATTTTCAACAGCTTATTTACAAATAGAGAGTGGAACACTGCATTAGAGATTCCTGATAATTAGTGGGTAGTTTCCCTGTTTTAATTGCAATTATGAAAAGCTATGTATACTGTATTGATTCACAAATCAAATCATCATTAGGGTATATATTCTATCATTGATTCAACATATTTTTGTAATTTCAATTGTCATTATTTATATGTTATAACAACATAGAGAGGTTTTAAAACTTAGTGACCATATGATTCTGACAATGTGGAAGACATATAACTACATGTAATTCTTGGCCATCGACTGACCTCCAGGGACTGTTGTGGGGTGGTGGATTTGACTAAAATATTTCAGATCCTCAGTGACCGTTAAGGCCCATTGATTTCAATCTTGTTAATCTTTTTAAAGTTTTGTTTTGTTTATTCTATAACAAATTCTAAATAATCTGAATTTGTGTTCCTACATTTTTTCAATTTGAAATTAATGATTTTTCTTTCAATGCAAATCTAATAATTTCGTTAATTGAATATGAATGAAAATATATAAATGTTAACTTAGTTTAAAAAACAAAAGATATTTCAGTCAACACCTAACAAGTTGTTAAATCATATTGATATTGAGGAAGGATTTTGGATTCAGCTTATTGAGAAATTTATTTCTTCTGACTAATAGTGAAATTTGTCAGACACAGAAGTGATATTACAATAACAAGAGAGAATAATATGAAATCCACATATCACAAAATAGCTTCTTTAACTTTGGTTAATGGTTTTAGCTCTACAGTACTTTCAGTACTTTGATTTTACTTGTTTATTACCTCCCTTTGTAGGACTTTGTGGGAGTGCCTTTTGCCAGAATGGAGGAACATGTTCAGTCTCTGGATGTGACTGCACCAACAGTAATTACACAGGATCTCACTGTACACTTGGTAGGTTATACCTATAACCAAGAGGCCCAGGGTCATTATATGTGGGCCAGTAGCATTCTCTGCTGTAGGGCTACCAAAATATATGACCTTGGAACTACTTTCAAATTATGTTCAAAGACAGAGGGGTCAAATATGAACTGAAATCTTTATACCACTTCTACCAAGATACCTTAGATCATGATACTTGGCCCGTAGCATGCTGGGATTAAGGACTACAAAGTTCTTTATTTTAAAGAGTGACTACAATTCTCAATAACTAAAAGGCCTATAATGTTTTGTATGTAGCATGCTGGTATGAAGGACTACCATGTTTGTTCAAATGAATGACCTAGACCTAGCTCTAACATCAAGGTCAAGGGATTCAGATGTGTTAGATCTTTAAACAACCATGCACAGTGTAATGGTATTATACCAGTAGTATATTGGAACAAAGTACTTCAAAGTTTGTTCAAATTAATGACCTTCACATAATTTCAAGGTCACTGGAGTCAAATGTGTTAAATACTTATACATTCTTTTAGGAAAAAAGAAGGTCTGGAGTTATGATATTAGGCCAATGACTTACTAGGATATAGGACTACCAAGTTGGTACAAATGAATGGCCTTGAAATACTTTTAAGGTCACAGGAGTGATTGAGATGTGTTTAATTTAGTTTAAAAGCAAAACATCATCAATTAGCATACTTAAGAACCCAGGTGACCAATAAGACCCATGGACCTTTTGTTTCTATTGCCTTGCTCTACTGACTTTATTTCGTGTGCCTGATTCACACGAAACTAAATTAAATGTACATTTTTTTTTTCAATTAGGGGACCAATAAATATCATCTCTGGTGCCTGGTTTTATCAGTTATAGAGGACTTTAAATGGTATTTTTTCTTTACGCTTTAACAAACAATATATTTGTTTTGATTGGTTTTATTTTCAGATAAGATGTTTTACTTACAAGGGCCCAATGGTACTTTTAGTTCTCCAAACTTCCCTGACAAATACCCTAACTCCATCGACATGACATGGATAATTACCATGGAGCTAGGTGAAGTTGTCTTGTTGACATTCTCAAAATTCTCCACCGAGGACAATAATGATGTTGTAATTGTCTACAATGGACCAGATCTTGACTCAACACCAATTGATGTGTAAGATTATATTGATATAGTTAACTGGAATAGTTTACTAATAGTTAACATAATGCAGCTTCTGTATATAAGCTCAGTTTAAAGTGATAAACTGCAATCTATTATACCTGTATAGCATACTTACAGCTATTCCTCATCCAGACCTGCCAGCTCAGCAAGCTACACTGTGATGAGGAATATAGCACCTCAGTACTCATCCTAGTACTCTAGTCCAGTCACACTGTTGACAGTCCACTAGATCCTTCAGATGAGGATTTTTGCCTGGACATCACAATCCTTCTCCTGCATGGAGAATTAATTGTTCTTTCCATTCAATCTTAGACATCTTAAGTTGTTTACAAACTCAGGTGAAGGATATTTAGTTTATGTTGTAGTAACCATGGTCGTCCCTTTCTCCAAAAATAGTGTATGGCTTAAATGCAATATCAATGTTTGCTAATGTTGATATCAACATTTTACTTAATATTTCAATAGCAACTTAATGTAAGTTGTTGCAAGGATGTTTACACAGCATAATAATTATTGTGTTGGAATTAAGGGAGATCATGCAGAGATAATGTAACAGCTAACACTGGTTTTTCTATTTCTTCTCCTGATAATTTTTTGTTTAGGCCATAACTTCTTAATCATTGAAGGTAACTTGACCAAACTTGGAGGATACCTACACCACCTCGGTTGATGTGCAGTGCATTGCCTTTAGGTCACAGTGACCATGAACTCAAAATTAAAGGTCAAATAAGTGCAAATTTTCTAATAATTTCTTGATCGGGCCATAGCTTCTAAACCGTTGAAGATATTTTGATGGAGCATAGAGTATACTTGCATCACCTAAAGCCAATCTCTTAAGTGCACTGTATTTACATCACTTTGACCTTTAACTCAAGTTCAAATAAAAGAACATTTTTCCTTCATTCGTTTTCTTGTCCAGGCCAAACTTTCTACACTTTTGAAGGCCTCAGGGTCATAGGTATACCATAGGTATACCATATCATGCTGTATACCATATAATCACCCACTGATGAAATGCAGTGCACTGCCATTTAATAATTGTGACCTTGACCTCAAGGTCAAAGGTCAAGTACATGCAAATTTTGTTCGGGCCATAGCTTCTTAACGTTGAAGATATCTTGACAAAACTTGCAGTATACTTGCATCATGTTAAGTCAGTGTGTAATGCACTACTGTACAGTCACTATGATATTCATTTCACTTTGACCTTAATCTCACGAAGGGTTAAAGATCATATTTTACTTATAATTTCTTATCCGGCAATAACCAATCACATGTTAACAATATAGTCTAATGAAAGTTGTTATACATTTATCACCCCACTGACAAAGTGCAGTTCCGTGATCTACAGGTCAAAGGTCAAGTGAGTGCAAAAAAATCAACTATGCATAGTAAGGGACAATTTCTAGTTTAATATTGAATATGTTGCACTTGCTGAAGGGAGACACAAATATTTGTTCGCCTGATCATGAGGCATATTTCATGTTCCCTGAGGTTGAAGCTTAAGGGATTATGACATATCGAGGGTGAATAAATTTTATGTCCCCCCAAAGTAATGGCAATAATATTTAGCTCACCGGTTACGAGTAACCGTGAGCTAATGCTGTCACCCCGGCGTCCACATCAGCGTCAGCATCCCACCCCAAAACTTTAAAGTTTTTGGGATCAGTTTTTGGAAAGCTTCTAAGTCCAAATAAATAAATAAATAAATAAACCTATTATTCTCAAGGACTAGATAAATAAATAAATCTATTATTCTAATAAATAAACCTATTATTCTCAAGGACTAGATAAATAAATAAACCTATTATTCAAAAGGACTAGATAAATAAATAAATCTATTATTCTAAAGGACTCGATAAATAAATAAACCTATTATTCTTAAAAGGACTAGATAAATAAATAAATCTTTTATTCAAAAGGACTGCAATAATAATAAATAAATAAACCTATTATTCTTAAGGACTAGATAAATAAATCAACCTATTATTCTAAAGGACTAGATAAATAAATAAACCTATTGTTCTAAAGGACTAGATAAATAAATAAATCTATTATTCTAATAAATAAACCTATTATTCTCAAGGACTAGATAAATAAATAAACCTATTATTCTCAAGGACTAGATAAATAAATAAACCTATTATTCAAAAGGACTAGATAAATAAATAAACCTATTATTCAAAAGGACTCGATAAATAAATAAACCTATTATTCAAAAGGACGAGATAAATAAATAAACCTATTATTCTAAAGGACTAGATAAATAAATAAACCTATTATTCTAAAGGACTAGATAAATAAATCAACCTATTATTCTAAAGGACTAGATAAATAAATAAATCTATTATTCTAATAAATAAACCTATTATTCTCAAGGACTAGATAAATAAATAAACCTATTATTCTCAAGGACTAGATAAATAAATAAACCTATTATTCAAAAGGACTAGATAAATAAATAAACCTATTATTCAAATGGACTCGATAAATAAATAAACCTATTATTCTAAAGGACTAGATAAATAAATAAACGTATTATTCTAAAGGACTCGATAAACAAATAAACCTATTATTCTCAAGGACTAGATAAATAAATAAACCTATTATTCTAAAGGACTAGATAAACAAATAAACCTATTATTCTAAAGGACTAGATAAATAAATAAACCTATTATTCAAAAGGACTCAATAAACAAATAAACCTATTATTCTAAAGGACTAGATAAGTAAATAAACCTATTATTCTAAAGGACTCGATAAACAAATAAACCTATTATTCTAAAGGACTAGATAAATAAATAAACCTATTATTCTAAAGGACTAGATAAACAAATAAACCTATTATTCTAAAGGACTAGATAAATAAATAAACCTATTATTCAAAAGGACTCGATAAACAAATAAACCTATTATTCTAAAGGACTAGATAAATAAATAAACATATTATTCAAAAGGACTAGATAAATAAATAAACCTATTATTCTAAAGGACTAGATAAATAAATAAACCTATTATTCTAAAGGACTAGATAAATAAATAAACCTATTATTCCAAATGACTAGATAAATAAATAAATCTATTATTCTTAAAAGGACTAGATAAATAAATAAACCTATTATTCTAAAGGACTATGGCTGTGATGTTTTATTGTTACCAGTGTGTCAGGCAGTGACCTAAACTTCAGTCCAGGTCCATTCAAGTCTACTGGTCCCAGCATGGCCATTCGGTTTATCAGTAACTCGGACACAGTTGATGATGGATTCCAAGCTTCCTACACTTCAGGTATTCACAAATCAGGCAATATGATAGATCTTGAAAAGGTTGAATGGGTTGGATTGTTGGAAGGTTGAAAGTGATGTATTGTGGGAAGATTGAATTTGATAGAATTATGGGAAGGTTGAATGTGATAGAATTATGGGAAGGTTGAATGTGATAGAATTGTGGGAAGGTTGAAAGTGATGGATTGTTGGAAGGTTGAAAGTGATGGATTGTGGGAAGGTTGAAAGTGATGGATTGTGGGAAGGTTGAATTTGATATATTGTGGGAAGGTTGAATTCGATTTATTGTGGGAAGGTTGAATGTGATAAAATTATGGGAAGGTTGAATGTGATGGATTGTGGGAAGGTTGAATTTGATATATTGTGGGAAGGTTGAATTTGATTTATTGTGGAAGGTTGAATGTGATAAAATTATGGGAAGGTTGAATGTGATAGAATTATGGGAAGGTTGAATGTGATAGAATTGTGGAAAAGTTGAATTAGATAGAATGCAGTGAAAGTTTAATGTGATAGAATTGTGCAGAAGTTGAATAAGATACAATGTATATAAAATCTTATGTATCAAAGTAGGTCACTTTGACCTACATTTTGACTTTTGACCTATATAAAAGAAACAAATTGTATGGTTTTTATATCACCTACTAAGGTTAGTGATAGCCTTGAAGTCACGACTCAAATTAATAAAGGTACCACTAAGTGCAATTATTGTACTATTCTATTATTGGGTCTATCAAAAACTCAGTGTGAAGAATTAGTTTCTACACAAATTTGCCACATGTCATGGGTGTGTTCTTATTCTATCAAGATCATTACATGAATTTTTATTCAGACCTTTATATCTTTATGTTACGAAATAAACTTAAAAAAAATTCAGGTATTTATTTTCATCCATATCACATGATTAACTTAATAATACTTGTTTAGAAATTTATTGTATAAATGAATCTTTCAGACCACTATTTTATCAGAATTATGTGCTGAACTAATTCAGACCTTTATCTACATTGTATTCCAGATTATGTGCAGAAGCTATACGGACCAACAGGCAATTTCCTTAGCCCTAACTTCCCAGAAAATTACTACAGCAACGCAGAAATAACATGGTTGATCACGATGTCACCAGATGAAGCTGTCTTATTGTCCTTGCATGACTGTGATTTAGAGCAAAATTTTGATTTTGTTCGTGTGTATGATGGTCCTGATGCCAGCTCAAGTCTAATAGCCAGGTGAGTATATACTGGTTTAACATCAATACTGTCATTCTCCAAAAATAGTCATGTCAGTCTGTTCTGGTTGAACAGTCCAACCCTATGTATCCTGTTAGATTAATGTAATTATAGAATTGCCAAAGACAGGAATTTATTGACAGGCCGGTTGATTCTTATTTGCAGATAAATATGTTAAATATACATTATAGTGATAGTACTTGCCATTTTGAACCAACTGTCATCAGATCGTGTGTGATCCAATTCACTCTATTCATCTATGGATCTAGTTTGTTAGCAATATTTGTTTTACTTATTTCTGGAGAAGTACTGGAAAGATTTTTAGCTCACCTGTGAAAACAGTTGAGTAAGTTATGGTTCTTCATCTGTCTGCCATCCATGGTTTGCCAGGTGACAACTCTTTCATATAAACAACTTCTTTTCAAAAACAAAAAAAAAAAGGCCTGGAATCATGATATTTGGATGATAGATTCCTAAGATAGAACTCAACAAAAGGTGTGAAGAGAATATCTTTGTCCCCATGCATTCTAGGTCACAGGGTCAAATTTGTTAAAACATTCAAACTAATACTTCTAAAAAGCAGAGAATCAAGATTTTTGCCCAGTGCAATTGTTCCCGGTGTCATGTGGGATTTGTATCCCCCATAGGATAAGTACCCGGATACCAAAACAGGCCATAGGATTAGTATCCGGGTACAATATTTGGCCATAGGATAAGTATCCGGATACAATAAATGGCCATAGGATAAGTATCCCCCCCATAGGAATTGTATGCCCCCCTAAAATTTATCATAAGGTAACAATGTAAGAATTTTGGAAATGTTTTTTTTTACCGTTAAACTGCTTTAAAAGGTTGGAAAATAAAGTATTATCAGATAATTTCATTTTTTTTTTCTCTTTCACTATTCAATAAAATTGATGAATTATTTCAAAACTGTTAAAAATCATTTGAATTGTTGATCAACCCTGATATAGTCACTGAAGCAGTAATAATTGAAACTTATACTGAATATAAAGTCTGCCCTGTACGTGTCACCTGGGGAAAGGTAAACCTGTTAGATGGCCCCAGGGAATATCTGTCATAGTGGACAGAGTGTTGTTTTAATCATTATTACCTATCACCTGTTCACCTATGTAGATGTTGGAGTGGGGTAAAAGAATATATCATTAAGTCATTCTTAAAAAGAACCTAAAACAACCAACATGAATTTGAATTCATCAACCAAATCACAGATTTTCTTCTGGGTCCCACTGAAAAGAGGAAATAAATCATGATCTATGTGCTGTATAAAGATGTGTGCTTTTAAATCACTCAAGTGATCATTACTTTAAATTTTGAGTTTCATTTCTAGTGAATTAAAGAATTGACTTGTTATTATGTATTTAGGACATTTTCAAATGACACAAATATATGTTCTATCCAAAATTGTTAAAAATGTTCAAAGTCTGAAGAATTGCATATAGATGCAATATGAAATAGTGATAACACATGTTATCAAGTTTTTCTTTTTCTTTAAGTATTACTTCGTTCGTTAGGATCGTATTCAACAATTTCATCATATATGTAATAATGAATCAAAGTTAAACATACATTGCACACTTTATTTGTTTCATTGTGCTGACTGTTGAATTTATCTAGAAAAAAAAAATTAAATATATGAAAAGTCGGTGATAGGAACAGAAATCATCAAAAACTGCATCAACAGCTGATTTCTGTCTTCTTCAAATGGAATAGTTTATTGTTTTCAATCAGACAATCATCAGTTAGAACAAAGATTTTATCAACATATATGTGAATGAATAAGTGTGTCTGAATACATACAGTTAATATTCAACCTAATCAATATTTTATTAGAATTTGTATCACCCCAACTTTATGTCATTTAGGCTGATTTCTATAGCCGTAGGATTTGTATCCCCCCTACTTTATGTCATTTAATCTGTTTTCTATAGCCGTAGGAATTGTATCCCCCCTAATTTATGTCATATTAGTTGATTTCTATACCGTAGGATTTGTATCCCCCCTACTTTATGTCATTTAATCTGATTTCTATAGCCATAGGATTTGTATCCCCCCTACTTTATGTCATTTATGCTGATTTCTATAGCCATAGGAATTGTATCCCCCCTACTTTATGTCATTTAATCTGATTTCTATAGCCATAGGATTTGTATCCCCCCTACTTTATGTCAGTTAAGCTGATTTCTATAGCCGTAGGATTTGTATCCCCCCTACTTTATGTCATTTAGGCTGATTTCTATAGCCATAGGATTTGTATCCCCCCTACTTTATGTCATTTAAGCTGATTTCTATAGCCGTAGGATTTGTATCCCCCCACATTTATGTCATTTAGGCTGATTTCTGTAGCCATAGGATTTGTATCCCCCCCTACTTTATGGCATTTAAGCTGATTTCTATAGCCGTAGGATTTGTATCCCCCCTACTTTATGGCATTTAAGCTGATTTCTATAGCCATAGGATTTGTATCCCCCCACATTTATGTCATTTAGGCTGATTTCTATAGCCGTAGGAATTGTATCCCCCCTACTTTATGTCATTTAATCTGATTTCTATAGCTGTAGGAATTGTATCCCCCTACTTGATGTCATTTATGCTGATTTCTATAGCCGTAGGATTTGTATCCCCCCTACTTTATGTCAGTTAAGTTGATTTCTATAGCCGTAGGATTTGTATCCCCCCACATTTATGTCATTTAGGCTGATTTCTGTAGCCATAGGATTTGTATCCCCAATTATGTCATTTAATCTGATTTCTATAGCCGTAGGAATTGTATCCCCCCCCCCCACTTTATGTCAGTTAAGCTGATTTCTATAGCCGTACGAATTGTATCCCCCCTACTTTATGGCATTTAAGCTGATTTCTATAGCCATAGGATTTGTATCCCCCCACATTTATGTCATTTAGGCTGATTTCTGTAGCCATAGGATTTGTATCCCCAATTATGTCTTTTAATCTGATTTCTATAGCTGTAGGATTTGTATCCCCCCTACTTTATGTCAGTTAAGCTGATTTCTATAGCCGTAGGATTTGTATCCCCCCTACTTTATGGCATTTAAGCTGATTTCTATAGCCATAGGATTTGTATCCCCCCACATTTATGTCATTTAGGCTGATTTCTATAGCCGTAGGAATTGTATCCCCCCTACTTTATGTCATTTAAGCTGATTTCTATAGCCATAGGAATTGTATCCCCCCTACTTTATGTCATTTAATCTGATTTCTATAGCCATAGGATTTGTATCCCCCCTACTTTATGTCATTTAATCTGATTTCTATAGCCGTAGGAATTGTATCCCCCCACTTTATGTCATTTAGGCTGATTTCTATAGCCATAGGAATTGTATCCCCCCTACTTAATGTCATTTAATCTGATTTCTATAGCCATAGGAATTGTATCCCCCCCCCCCCCCCCCCCTACTTTATGTCAGTTAAGCTGATTTCTATAGCCGTAGGATTTGTATCCCCCCAACTTTATGTCCGTCCGTCCGTTGTCTGTAGACGCATTTTGTCTGGACAACTCCTCCTAAACCGATGGGCCGATTTCATTGAAACTTCACACAAATATAGAGGACCATGTATAGATGAGCATGCCACTTTATTTTTCTCAAAATTACGGTTGCTATGGCAACTGGTTACTATAAACAGGTTTTCTGATAAGAACCATAACTTTAAGTGTGTCCGGACAACTTCTCCTAAACTAAATGGCCAATTTCAATGAAACTTCACACAAATATAGAGGACCATGTGTAGATGTGCATGCCAATTTATTTTTCTCAAAATTATGGTTGCTATGGCAACTGGTCACTATAAACAGGTTTTCTGATATAAGAACCATATCTTTAAGTTTGTCCAGACAACTCCTCCTAACCGATAGGCCAATTCAATGAAACTTCACACAAATATAGAGGACCATGTGTAGATGTGCATGCCACTTTTTTTTTTTTTTTTTTAATTATGGTTGCTATGGCAACTGGTCACTATATTACTGGGTTATCTTAATAAGCCTCTAATTAACAGTTCCAATTCACCATTGACTTGTGCAGATTGCGGGGGTATTAATCAGCCATTCTGGAGACAGTTCTAGTTCAAATTCTGTTTCCCTTCTTCCAAGGATGTTCCTGACCAAATTTGGTTCAAATTCATTTATAACTTTATGACTAGTAGCGATTTAAAGGATTAACCCTATTTTCCCTATTTGCCCCGCCCCTCAGGCCCCTGGGGGTTCATAGTAAAAATTTATACAAACTCTGTTCCCCTTCCCACAAGGATGTTCCTGACAGAATCTGGTTAAAATCCATTAAAAACTTTATGACTAGTAGCAATTTAAAGACTAATCTCTATTTCCCCTATTGGGCCCCTGGGGGGCCAGACCAACCGTTTATACAAAATTGGTTCCCCTTCACCCAAGGATGTTTCAGACGAAATATGGATCAAATCCCTTTATTCCTACAGAAGAAGAAGGATTTCAAAGAATTTGCTATATTTCCCCTATTGGGCCCCGCCCCTTTGGCCCCTGGGAGGCCAGACCCACCGTTTATACAAAATTGGTTCCCCTTCACCTAAAGATGCTTCAGACCAAATATGGATCAAAATCCACCGAGTAGTTTAGGACTAGTAGCGATTTAAAGGAAAAGTTGACGGACAGACGACGCACCATGCCATAAGCTCACTGGCACTTCGGGCCAGGTGAGCTAAAAATAGTAACCAAAGATAATTTGCCAGTCCCAATTACAGAAACAGTGAACAAACATGTAGAATCAAGTGATGTGAAGTACAAAATACATGTATGTAAGCAAGTACGACGTCTTCCGGGTGATTATCCAGGATCTTCGGGATCAGACCTTCTGCGCTTAAATTAACTAAATCGTCGTCTAGAAGGTATTGTTAATAAGTCCGAGTTCAACTACAATATTAGTGTTCAGCGGGTTTTTTGTGTGTGAAATGTTGGTGTTTTGTGATATAAAAATACACTCTAGATATATACTTTAATGGCGATGTCTGTTCACCAAATAAAGATTACGATAGATTCAAAATGGACACCACTTATTATTGTCATTAGGTCATCTGACCCAAAGGGTCAGGATGACCTATAGTCATCGTGCTTCGTCCGTCGTCGTCCGCCGTGCGCCGTGCGCCGTCCGTAAACTTTTTCTTTCAAAACGCTACTCCTCCTTAACCCTTGGGTGGATTACTTCCAAATTTGGTTTGAAGCATCATTGGGGGAGGGCAATCATATTTTATATAAATGAGGCTGGTCTGACCCCTGGGGCCAGAAGGGCGGGGCCCCAAAAAGGGAACTTAGGTGAATATTGCTATAAAATCCTACTCCTCCTTTACCCTTGGGTGGATTACAACTAAATTTGGTGTGAAACATCATTGGGGGAGGGCGGTCATATTTTATATAAATGAAGTTGGTGTGACCCCTGGGGCCTGAGGGGCGGGGCCCCAAAAGGGGAACTTTGATGAAATTTTGCTATAAAATCCTACTCCTCCTTAACCCTTTAGTGGATTTCAACCAGATATGTTGTGAAACATCATTTGGGGAGGGCGGTCATATTTTATATAAATGAGGCTGGTGTGACCACTAGGGCCTGAGGGGCGGGGCCCCAAAAGGGGAACTTTGATGAAATTTTGCTATAAAATCCTACTCCTCCTTAACCCTTTAGTGGATTTCAACCAGATATGTTGTGAAACATCATTTGGGGAGGGCGGTCATATTTTATATAAATGAAGTTGGTGTGACCCCTGGGGCCTGAGGGGCGGGGCCCCAAAAGGGGAACTTTGATGAAATTTTGCTATAAAATCCTACTCCTCCTTAACCCTTTAGTAGATTTCAACCAGATATGTTGTGAAACATCATTGGGGGAGGGTGGTCATATTTTATATAAATGAGGCTGGTGTGGCCCCTGGGGCCAGAGGGGCGGGGCCCCAAAAGGGGAACTTTGATGAAATTTTGCTATAAAATCCTATTCCTCCTAACACCCATAGTGAATTATTACCAAATTTGGTGTGAAACATCATTGGAGGAGGACAATCATATTTTATATAAATGAGGCTGGTTTGACCCCTAGGGCCAGAGGGGCGGGGCCCCAAAAGGGGAACTTTGGTGAATTTTTGCTATAAATCTACTTCTCTCTAACCCTTGGGTGGATTAATACGAAATATGGTGTGAAACATCCTTTGGGAAGGGTGGTCATATTTTATATAAACGAGGCTAGTGTGACCCCTGGGGCCTGAGGGGCAGGGCCCCAAAATGGGAACTTTGGTGAATATTTGCTGTTAAATCCTAATCCTCCCTAACCTTTTGGTGCATTACAACCAAATTTGATGTGAAACATATTAGGTGACAGCAATCATATTTTTTAATGAGACAGGTTTGACCCCTGGGGAAAAAAAGATGGGGCAAAAGGAGTGCTTAGGTTAAACATTTCTTAAAAATGCAATTCCTCCTTAATGCCTTAATTGATTACAACCATATTTAGTATGAAACATCATTGGGGAAAGGCAATCCTAATTGATATAAATGAGTCTTGTCTGACCCATTGGGACAGAGGGGCATGCCCCAAAAATGGGAACTTGGCTAAAATTTTGCTTTATGATGCTGCTCTTCCTGGACAAGCTAAATGGATAAAAACCAAATTTGATCTAAAACATAACTGGCTGCGATAAATAATTTATGGTAATAATGCTGGATTGGGGTGTGTGTCCCTGCTGTAAATGTAAGTGTTTGTCAGATGACCGTTAAGGCCCATGGGCCTCTTGTTCTTATATAAATATTCGTGAGGGATTTGAATTTGCGTTTGACTCTCCTCGCGAATTAACAGGAAAATAAATCCCACGCGAAATGTAAGTGATTTACAGTACTCATATTGCCAATATTCTATGTATAATTCTATACTGAAACCACGTAAGGGTCACATCTTTTGTTGTGCAAAAAATAACATTTTGTTATCTTTATCTATAATATTATCTATATTGCCTTTTGTTATACTAATACTATCAAAACATGTAAACTAGCTATCTTGTTACTTCGATAGAATATGAGTTTACCCACCCGTTACTGTTAGACCTTGTTTGTACCTATCTTGTTACTTTGATAGAACATGAGTATGCCCAACCGTTACTGTTAGACCATGTTTGTACCTATCTTGTTACTTTGATAGAACATGAGTATGCCCACCCGTTACTGTTAGACCATGTTTGTACCTATCTTGTTACTTTGATAGAACATGAGTATGCCCACCCGTTACTGTTAGACCATGTTTGTACCTATCTTGTTACTTTGATAGAACATGAGTATGCCCACCCGTTAATGTTAGACCATGTTTGTACCTATCTTGTTACTTTGATAGAACATGAGTATGCCCACCAGTTACTGTTAGACCATGTTTGTACCTATCTTGTTACTTTGATAGAACATGAGTATGCCCACCCGTTACTGCTAGACCATGTTTGTACCTATCTTGTTACTTCGATAGAATATGAGTATACCCCGTATAGACCATGTGTAGATGTGCATGCCTCTTTCTTTTTCTCAAAATTATGGTTGCTATGGCAACCGGTCACTATAAACAGGTTTTCCAATAAGAACCATAATTTTAATGACATACTTAAGTTGGGGGGATACAATTCCTACGACTATAGAAATCAGCTTAAATGCCATAATGTAGGGGGATACAAATCCTACGGCTATAGAAATCAGATTAAATGACATAAAGTAGGGGGGATACAATTCCTATGGCTATAGAAATCAACTTACCCTGGTATATGACATAAAGTTGGGAGATACAATTCCTACGGCTATAGAAATAAGCCTTAATGACATTAAGTAGGGGGGATACAAATCCTATGGCTATAGAAATCAGCCTAAATGACATAAAGTTGGGGGATACAATTCCTACGGCTATAGAAATCAGATAAAATGACATAAAGTAGGGGGGATACAAATCCTATGGCTATAGAAATCAGCTTTAATGACAAAGTAGGGGGGATACAATTCTTATGGCTATAGAAATCAGCTTAACTGACATAAAGTAGGGGGATACAATTCCTACGGCTATAGAAATCAGCTTTAATGACAAAGTAGGGGGGATACAATTCTTATGGCTATAGAAATCAGCTTTAATGACATTAAGTAGGGGGGATACAAATCCTACGGCTATAAAAATAAGCTTAACTGACATAAAGTAGGGGGGGGGATACAAATCCTATGGCTATAGAAATCAGCTTTAATGACATAAAGTAGGGGAGCTACAAATCCTACTGTTATAGAAATTAACTTAATTAATTAACAAATGAGGGGATACAAATGCTATGGCTATAGAAATCATACTGAAATGACATAAGTTGGGGGGGATACAATTCCTATGGCTATAGAAATCAACTTACCCTAGCTGGTATATGACATGGGAGATACAAATCCTATGGCTATAGAAATAAGCCTTAATGACATAAAGTAGGGGGGATACAAATCCTATGGCTATAGAAATAAGCCTTATTGACATAAAGTAGGGGGGATACAATTCCTATGGCTATAGAAATCAACTTACCCTGGTATATGACATAAAGTTGGGAGATACAATTCCTACGGCTATAGAAATCAGATAAATGACATAAAGTAGGGGGGATACAATTCTTATGGCTATAGAAATCAACTTAAATGACATAAAGTAGGGGGGGATACAAATCCTATGGCTATAGAAATCAGCTTAAATGACATTAAGTAGGGGGGATACAAATCCTACGGCTATAGAAATCAGATAAAATGACATAAAGTAGGGGGGGATACAAATCCTATGGCTATAGAAATCAGCCTAATGACATAAAGTAGGGGGGATACAAATCCTATGGCTATAGAAATCAGCTTTAATGACATAAAGTATGGGGAAATACAAATCCTATGGCTATACAAATCAACTAATATGACATAAAGTAGGGGGGGGGGGGGGGGGGGGGGATACAAATCCTATGGCTATAGAAATCATACTGAAATGACATTAGTTGGGGGGATACAATTCCTATGGCTATACAAATCAACTTACCCTGGTATATGATATAAAGTAGGGGGGATACAAATCCTATGGCTATAGAAATAAGCCTTAATGACATAAAGTTGGGGGATACAATTCCTACAGCTATAGAAATCAGATAAAATGACATAAAGTAGGGGGGATACAAATCCTATGGTATAGAAATCAACTAATATGACATAAATTAGGGGGGGGGGGGGGGGGTACAATTCCTACGGCTATAGAAAACAGATTAAATGACATAAAGTAGGGGGGGATACAAATCCTATGGCTATAGAAATCAGCTAAATGACATAAAAGTAGGGGGGGTAACAATCCTATGGCTATAGAAATCAGTTAATGACATAAAGTAGGGGGGATACAATTCCTATGGCTATAGAAATCAGCCTAAATGACATAAAGTAGGGGGGGATACAATCCTACGGCTATAGAAATCAATAATGACATAAAGTAGGGGGGATACAATCCTATGGCTATAGAAATCAGCTTAAATGACATAAAGTAGGGGGGATACATTCCTAGGCTATAGAAATCAATTATGACATAAAGTAGGGGGATACAAATCCTATGGCTATAGAAATCAACTAATATGACATAAAGTAGGTGGATACAATCCTATGGCTATAGAAATCATACTTGAAATGACATTAGTTGGGGGGGATTACAATTCCTATGGCTATACAATCAACTTTACCCTGGTATATGACATGGGAGATACAAATCCTATGGCTATAGAAATAAGCCTTAATGACATAAAGTTGGGGGATACGATTCCTACGGCTATAGAAATCAGATTAAATGACATTAAGTAGGGGGGATACAATTCCTACGGCTATAGAAATCAGACTAAATGACATAAAGTGTGGGGATACAATTCCTACGGCTATAGAAATCAGATTAAATGACATAAAGTAGGGGGGATACAAATCCTATGGCTATAGAAATCAGCCTAAATGACATAAAGTAGGGGGGATACAATTCCTACGGCTATAGAAAACAGATTAAATGACATAAAGTAGGGGGGATACAAATCCTATGGCTATAGAAATCAGCTTTAATGACATAAAGTAGGGGGGTACAATTCCTATGGCTATAGAAATCAGATTAAATGACATTAAGTAGGGGGGATACAAATCCTATGGCTATAGAAATCAGATTAAATGACATAAAGTAGGGGGGATACAATTCCTATGGCTATAGAAATCAGATTAAATGACATAAAGTAGGGGAGCTACAAATCCTACTGTTATAGAAATTAACTTAATTAATTAAGAAATGAGGGGATACAAATGCTATGGCTATAGAAATCAGCATATTTATGTTAAAGAAAGGATGTTAAAAGATAGATTATATTTGTTTTGTTAATATTGTATGCATCCAATTTATCTTGTCAAGTTGTGAATGGAGAAAACCATATTGAAACGAACCAGCAAAAACTTAATTTTTTTTTAATTGTTAATGTAAAAATCCATGTCTTTCTGGAAATTGGAAAAAATGGTATGTATATATATATATACCTTTTATAAATCAAAGCCATTATTAAATATTCATTTATATCACACAGTACTAGGTAATAACTTATAATTATAGATTATATATAATAATAATTAATACTAAAGAAATATGGACAATATAATAATAGTAATAAATGTTTATAATAAATGTTTTATGTAATAAAAAAAAAAAACCTAAATCTCTATGAGCTATTTTCTTTAAACCAAACCAAATCCTAATATTTATAAGTTTAAGACTTAAAAAAAAAAAATGCTTGTCATAACACACATCATCCACAATAAATTCACACCTGTCAAGTCCATGGCCATCCTGCTGATTGTGTGTACATCACACCCTGACCCCATGCATGACTGCTCACCACCCCCTCCCTAATTGTCTTTGATGACAACCATTATATACACCTAGGTTAAGAGTCACCAGTTATGCAGAGATGAACACATATATAAAAGTGAACAGGGAACCACTGCAAATTGTTTATATCATATTTGCTGTCACTTAAATTGACATGTCATGATTAAATAGATAATTAAGTCTGTATATAAAACATACACCCCTGCAGTCCATTCTCCCAATATCTTAAAAACTCCTTTAATCCTCCAATTATCAAAAAAAGAGTTCATTAATACTTTCTAGTATATAAATTCATTGTATTGAACACCCGTATACAGATAAGGTTTCGTATGAATAGGGGGGATACTTTTCCTATGGGGGGGATACAAATCCTATGGCCAGTTTTAGTATCCGGATACAAATCCTATGGGGGATACTTATCTTATATGACACCGGGATAGAACCTGATAAAGTTTGTGAAAAAAAATGACCTTGACCCATATTCAAGGTCATAGGTGTCAACTCTATTGAGACATTCAAATGACTTCTGATGATTAGCTAAATGGCCTAGAAGTAAGATAAAGAAATGGCCAGTTATTGCTATGGATTCCAACAAAGATTGAGAAAAGAAATTACAGTGAACAGTATTCAAGATCACAGACATCAAATTTGTCGCCTGATTATCAAAAGGCCTGGACTCAAGATATTTGGCAGGTAGGATTCTTGGATGACGAAAGTTGTGAAAGGAAATTACCTTGACACAAGGTCACTAGCGTCAACTTTATTCAGGCAGACACAAGGTCACTAGCGTCAACTTTATTCAGGCAAAGAAACTGGTTCATAGATGGAAGGGGCTTAAGGTGCTTTATCAAAATTGTGAATTTCATGACCCTTGGGAAGGGGTAAACTTTACTATAGTTTATAAGAGCGCAGCTGTAGGGCGCCCGAGCGAAGCTCTCTAAATACTGGAAAATGGTGCCTCCTATAAGAGTTGCCTCCCTTCCCATACATACAAACAAAGAAAATCGTATGGTCCAAAAACCGGAATGGCTCAAATCCGGATGTAGTATTCCCATGGGCAAATAATCTTGAACAAAAGTCAAACGTAGTTTAATATCAACACCAAAGTCTCACCTTAGTGTTTTAACATACTGCAGTAGACACAGAGGATATTTTAGGTATATCAGGGCCACAGCAGAAAAACAAATAATTATGATATAATGGATTTATGTGGGTTTTAAGGGATAACCTTTAGCAAATTTCATAAATCTGCTAATATAATAAAAAATATTAATTACATATATAACATAGACATATATACGTCTGCAAGAGACAATTAGATTACCTGCGCTCTTCCAAGGCTTAATTGCCTTCATTCATATTATAGGGAAATCACATTTTTTGACAATTATTTCTTGGATTTGTATTGGAATTCATTCTAATCTGGTTAACATGATCAGCATGGGATAACAGTTTGATGGTATGCACATGTTGGCCCCTGACTGATCCCCAGGGACTGATGGGAGGGACCAAAAAGGGTTGATTAAATTAACTTAAATACTTCAAGACTCAGGTGACCATTAAGGCCCATGGGTCTCTTGTTTCTCAGAGAGTTCTCGATTGATCTTTCTCAGATTTATTATGTAGGTTCCTCTTATTTTCAAATGATTAAGAGAGAGAAAAGAAAAGTAAAGAAAATAAGAGAAAAGATCAGTCTTACAGAGATCCACTAAATTTTGAATTTGACTGCATGAAATCAAAATGACAGATAGGCAGCAATCTATGATTTTGACAGTTGCTACCTGTAATTGCTATTTCTTAAGTATTGAAAGGATAGTTCTCAAATTTGATATATCTAATTTATTGGTCTTGAGATTTGCCCATTTAATTGATTTATTAGCCATCCATCATCAGATGGTGATCTATTCAAATTGCCCTGCATCTGTAGTCTGGAGTAACGTTTGTCTATCATTAGTCCGTCCATACAGTTGTACCCATTTGATTTCGAGCCTGATCCAGAAACCGAAATGGCCACCAGGCGGTTATCTTTATTTTTGACAGTTGAAGTTTGTTATCACTTTTTCTTGAGAAGTACCAACAATTTTTCTCAAACTGCACAGGTAGGTTTCAATTAGTCCCTTGATATGCCTTTTTGATTTTGGGTCTGATCCAGGAAAGGAAATTTGACGCCAGACCTTTAGTCATCATGATTTGTCCGCTGTGCATCGTCCGCCGTGCATAAACTTTTCTTTTTTATAACTATAGCCAAACCTGCCTTGACTAACCATTCTTGATTACTAGCCAAACCTGCCTGAAAAAACCACCTTTATCAACCTGTGTCTAAATCTACGGTCAAACCTGCTTTAAAAACCAAAATATTTGTCTATAAAAAGCCAAACCTGCCTTAGTAACAAACCGTCTTGTGATGTTTCCAGTTTGACAGGAGATATCATCCCATACCCCTTCCGGTCCACTGATCGCTTCATGACAGTTGTATTCAGAAGTGACTACAGCTTCACTCAGACTGGATTTAACGCTACCTACTCACCGACTGAGCCAGGTATGTACCATATCTAAACCAGGTGATGTAATCATTACACAGAATTTCTTCTGTATGTGTGTGCGTATATGTACCAATGTATGAGCAGATGTACGAGTGGTGTTATGTAGTTGTGTAATAATCTTTCTACCACAATACGCTGTGTTATTCCACTCTAAAGCCATATGTATAAATGTGCAGACTGTTGGATAAATATAAGTTATATACCACTAGTGGTATATGACCTTCCGGTCTTTTGATTGGTCAAGAATTCGAACTTTGACCCAAGCTGCAATTATTATTGACGTCATCAATAATCAAATGACGTCACATCATCGGGTCCAAGCTGTCACCTGTACACCTTATTTGCATACGCGAAATAAGACTTGGCCACATTTCCCTTTGATTCAAGCCGATATTATTGTGTTAGAAACAGGTCACACGACTCGTGATTTTTGGATATGGAATTTATTTCACACTCGTAAGTTATTTTTTTAAAGTTACAAAAGACACTCGCTACGAGTGATGTTATGTAGATGTGTAATAATCTTTATACAGAATTTCTTCTGTATGTGTGCATGTGCGTATGTACCAATGTATGAGCAGATGTACGAATGATGTTATGTAGATGTGTGTAATAACATATGTAACCCTGGTAAATACTAGCCACAATAAACCGCTCGGCTAGAGAGATCTTCTCTTTAGCTCGATCGGTTGAGCGTAAGACTAGTAAGCCAGAGGTCCCTGGTTCAATCCCTGGCGGATTAAGTTTAATTAATCATGCGCTCTGTTACATGGGCGCCAATGTAACAGAGCGCATGCTTAATTAAATTTAAATCACTGCGTCCGCTAGGGATCGAACCCGGGACCTCTGGGTTACTAATCTTACGCTCAACCGATCAAGCTAAAGAGAAGATCTCTCTAGCCGAGCGGTATATTGTGGGCTAGTATTTACCAGGGTTACATACTCCCCCTCCAGGTAAGAACTCATCCTCGAGTTTCCAGGTGAAACAGCGTTGCTTTCGCAAGCAGCGATGAGTATCATTCCCGAGTTCCTACATGGGCGCCAATGTAACAGAGCGCAGGATTAATTTAATTTAAATCACTGCGTCCACTAGGGATCAAGCCCAGAACCTCTGGCTTACTAGTCTTACGCTCAACCGATCGAGCTAAAAGAGAAGATCTCTCTAGCCTAGCGGTATATTGCGGCTAGTATTTACCAGGGTTACAAATATATGTTGTGAAGATGTTACAAAGTGCTCTGTTTTTCATGTACAAGTAACATTGTATCGAATGAAAAATATAAGTTACAAACAAATGTATTACAGAGGTTTCCAAAATTATGATAAACAAAATATTGATATATGACTGAAATATATTTTATGGGAAACTTCAGTTTAATTCAATTTTCCTCTTATTTGTAAGTCTCCTGAAGGTTGAATGTGATGGATTGTGGCAAGGTTGAATGTGATTTAATGTGGGATGGTTGAATGTGATGGATTGTGGAATGGTTGAATGTAATGGAATTGTGGGAAAGTTGAATTAGATGGAATTGTGGGAAAGTTGAATTAGATGGAATTGTGGGAAAGTTGAATTAGATGGAATTGTGGGAAAGTTGAATTGGATTGAATCATGGGAAAGTTGAATTAGATGGAATTGTGGGAAAGTTGAATTGGATTGAATCATGGGAAAGTTGAATTAGATTGAATTGTGGGAAGATTGAAATGTTGGAATTTGTTATACTTAGATAAAAGGTGTGTATTATAAACTTTCACTTTATTTTACGATGTGTAGGGGTGTATTATAAACTTTCACTTTATTTTACAATGTGTAGGAGTGTATAATAAACTTTCACTTTATTTTACGATGTGTAGGAGTGTATTATAAACTTTCACTTTATTTTACGATGTGTATAATAAACTTTTACTTTATGTTACGATGTGTAGGAGTGTATTATAAACTTTCACTTTATTTTACGATGTGTAGGAGTGTATAATAAACTTTCACTTTATTTTACGATGTGTAGGAGTGTATTATAAACTTTCACTTTATTTTACGATGTGTATAATAAACTTTTACTTTATTTTACGATGTGTAGGAGTGTATTATAAACTTTCACTTTATTTTACGATGTGTAGGAGTGTATAATAAACTTTCACTTTATTTTACGATGTTTAGGAGTGTATTATAAACTTTCACTTTATTTTACGATGTGTAGGAATGTATTATAAACTTTCACTTATTTTACGATGTGTAGGAGTGTATTATAAACTTTCACTTTATTTTACGATGTGTATAATAAACTTTTACTTTATGTTACGATGTGTAGGAGTGTATTATAAACTTTCACTTTATTTTACGATGTGTAGGAGTGTATAATAAACTTTCACTTTATTTTACGATGTGTAGGAGTGTATTATAAACTTTCACTTTATTTTACGATGTGTATAATAAACTTTTACTTTATTTTACGATGTGTAGGAGTGTATTATAAACTTTCACTTTATTTTACGATGTGTAGGAGTGTATAATAAACTTTCACTTTATTTTACGATGTTTAGGAGTGTATTATAAACTTTCACTTTATTTTACGATGTGTAGGAATGTATTATAAACTTTCACTTATTTTACGATGTGTAGGAGTGTATTATAAACTTTCACTTTATTTTACGATGTGTAGGAGTGTATTATAAACTTTCACTTTATGTTACGATGTGTAGGAGTGTATTATTAACTTTCACTTTATTTTACGATGTGTAGGAGTGTATTATAAACTTTCACTTTATGTTACGATGTGTAGGAGTGTATTATTAACTTTCACTTTATTTTACGATGTGTAGGAGTGTATAATAAACTTTCACTTTTTTTTTTTACGATGTGTAGGAGTGTATTATAAACTTTCACTTTATTTTATGATGTGTAGGAGTGTATTATAAACTTTCACTTTATTTTACGATGTGTAGGAGTGTATTATAAACTTTCACTTTATGTTACGATGTGTAGGAGTGTATTATTAACTTTCACTTTATTTTACGATGTGTAGGAGTGTATAATAAACTTTCACTTTTTTTTTTTACGATGTGTAGGAGTGTATTATTAACTTTCACTTTATTTTACGATGTGTAGGAGTGTATTATAAACTTTCACTTTATGTTACGATGTGTAGGAGTGTATTATTAACTTTCACTTTATTTTACGATGTGTAGGAGTGTATAATAAACTTTCACTTTTTTTTTTTACGATGTGTAGGAGTGTATTATAAACTTTCACTTTATTTTATGATGTGTAGGAGTGTATTATAAACTTTCACTTTATTTTACGATGTGTAGGAGTGTATTATAAACTTTTACTTTATTTTACGATGTGTAGGAGTGTATTATAAACTTTCACTTTATGTTACGATGTGTAGGAGTGTATTATAAACTTTCACTTTATTTTACGATGTGTAGGAGTGTATTATAAACTTTCACTTTATTTTACGATGTGTAGGAGTGTATAATAAACTTTCACTTTATTTTACGATGTGTAGGGGTGTATTATAAACTTTCACTTTATTTTACGATGTGTAGGAGTGTATTATAAACTTTCACTTTATGTTACGATGTGTAGGAGTGTATTATTAACTTTCACTTTATTTTACGATGTGTAGGAGTGTATAATAAACTTTCACTTTATTTTACGATGTGTAGGAGTGTATTATAAACTTTCACTTTATTTTACGATGTGTAGGAGTGTTTTATAAACTTTCACTTTATTTTACAATGTGTAGGAGTGTATTATAAACTTTCACTTTATTTTACGATGTGTAGGAGTGTATTATAAACTTTCACTTTATTTTACGATGTGTAGGAGTGTATTATAAACTTTCACTTTATTTTACGATGTGTAGGAGTGTATTATTAACTTTCACTTTATTTTACAATGTGTAGGAGTGTATAATAAACTTTCACTTTATTTTACGATGTGTAGGAGTGTATAATAAACTTTCACTTTATTTTACGATGTGTAGGAGTGTATAATAAACTTTCACTTTATTTTACGATGTGTAGGAGTGTATAATAAACTTTCACTTTATTTTACGATGTGTAGGAGTGTATAATAAACTTTCACTTTATTTTACGATGTGTAAGAGTGTATTATAAACTTTTACTTTATTTTACGATGTGTAGGAGTGTATTATAAACTTTCACTTTATTTTACGATGTGTAGGAGTGTATTATAAACTTTCACTTTATGTTACGATGTGTAGGAGTGTATTATTAACTTTCACTTTATTTTACGATGTGTAGGAGTGTATAATAAACTTTCACTTTATTTTACGATGTGTAGGAGTGTATTATAAACTTTCACTTTATTTTACGATGTGTAGGAGTGTATTATAAACTTTCACTTTATTTTACAATGTGTAGGGGTGTATTATAAACTTTCACTTTATTTTACGATGTGTAGGAGTGTATTATAAACTTTCACTTTATGTTACGATGTGTAGGAGTGTATTATAAACTTTTACTTTATGTTACGATGTGTAGGAGTGTATTATAAACTTTTACTTTATTTTACGATGTGTAGGAGTGTATTATAAACTTTCACTTTATTTTACGATGTGTAGGAGTGTATTATAAACTTTCACTTTATTTTACGATGTGTAGGAGTGTATTATAAACTTTCACTTTATGTTACGATGTGTAGGAGTGTATTATAAACTTTCACTTTATTTTACGATGTGTAGGAGTGTATTATAAACTTTTATTTTATTTTACGATGTGTAGGAGTGTATTATAAACTTTCACTTTATTTTACGATATGTAGGAGTGTATTATAAACTTTTACTTTATTTTACGATGTGTAGGAGTGTATTATAAACTTTCACTTTATTTTACGATGTGTAGGAGTGTATTATAAACTTTCACTTTATTTTACGATGTGTAGGAGTGTATAATAAACTTTCACTTTATTTTACGATGTGTAGGAGTGTATTATAAACTTTCACTTTATTTTACGATGTGTAGGGGTGTATTATAAACTTTCACTTTATTTTACGATGTGTAGGAGTGTATAATAAACTTTCACTTTATTTTACGATGTGTAGGAGTGTATTATAAACTTTCGCTTTATTTTACGATGTGTAGGAGTGTATTATAAACTTTCACTTATTTTACGATGTGTAGGAGTGTATTATAAACTTTCACTTTATTTTACGATGTGTAGGAGTGTATTATAAACTTTCACTTTATGTTACGATGTGTAGGAGTGTATTATAAACTTTCACTTTATTTTACGATGTGTAGGAGTGTATTATAAACTTTCACTTTATTTTACGATGTGTAGGAGTGTATTATTAACTTTCACTTTATTTTACGATGTGTAGGAGTGTATAATAAACTTTCACTTTATTTTACGATGTGTAGGAGTGTATAATAAACTTTCACTTTATTTTACGATGTGTAGGAGTGTATTATAAACTTTCAGTTTATTTTACGATGTGTAGGAGTGTATTATAAACTTTCACTTTATTTTACGATGTGTAGGGGTGTATTATAAACTTTCACTTTATTTTACGATGTGTAGGAGTGTATAATAAACTTTCACTTTATTTTACGATGTGTAGGAGTGTATTATAAACTTTCACTTTATTTTACGATGTGTAGGGGTGTATTATAAACTTTCACTTTATTTTACGATGTGTAGGAGTGTATTATAAACTTTCACTTTATTTTACGATGTGTAGGGGTGTATTATAAACTTTCACTTTATTTTACGATGTGTAGGAGTGTATTATAAACTTTCACTTTATTTTACGATGTGTAGGAGTGTATTATAAACTTTTACTTTATTTTACGATGTGTAGGAGTGTATTATAAACTTTCACTTTATGTTACGATGTGTAGGAGTGTATTATAAACTTTCACTTTATTTTACGATGTGTAGGAGTGTATTATAAACTTTCACTTTATTTTACGATGTGTAGGAGTGTATAATAAACTTTCACTTTATTTTACGATGTGTACAGTATCTGTCCATTTATCTTCCATTATTTAGCACAAGATATGTTCAATGTATGATGTTTTACACCTCATTAGATTTGGGTGATAATTGGTCAAGTTAAAGGTCAAATGTTGCCTTTGACTACTATATAGAGGTATTGTGTTGCTATTGATTGTAGAGGTAGGGGACTTTATTTATGTTAGATGTCTTTTCTTCGTCCATTTTGTACATATCTACCATAGTGAATCTTTTTAAGATATCACTTTATGTGTCATTAATGTGTGATATCGATAGAAAGCTGACAACTTTTGCTGTACATGAAAATTTGAAGGAAGCATATCAATTAATTACATTCAGATCAAGTTCATTAGGAAACTAACAAACAATATTGCTTCTCTGATATCAAACCTGTGAAAAACTAGATTCTGTACATTGATTAAATCTATAGAATTTCTCATTTTTTTTTTCAGGAAACTACAGCGGGGAGCAAGGAACCATATTTAGTCCCAACTATCCACAGTTCTATTTCGACTTCGCCGATGTTATATGGATCATTGAAGTAGATCAATCTTATTATGTTAATATCAGATTCGAAGAGTTTGATGTTGAAGATGATTGGGACTTTCTAGATGTATATGATGGATCTAATATTGCAACTGCACCACTAATTGCACAGTAAGTAAACTATTTCTATATCCCGTCCAAACCAGATAAAAACAAGACAGCTGGAGAGACAAAAGAAGGAGGGACTCTTCAGTGGGGAGTATATCAGAATGGAAGGGGGCTCTGGGATGGGAAGGGGGGAGGAACTCTAGAGTAGGGGGAGGGAGGAGGAACACTGGAGTAGGGGGGATGAGGAGGAATACTGGAGTAGGGGGAGGAAGGAGGAGGAACACTGGAGTAGGGGGAGGGAGGAGGAGGAACACTGGAGTAGGGGAGGGAGGAGGAACACTGGAGTAGGGGAGGGAGGAGGAGGAACACTGGAGTAGGGGGAGGGAGGAGGAGGAACACTGGAGTAGGGGGAGGAAGGAGGAACACTGGAGTAGGGGGGAGGAGGAGGAACACTGGAGTAGGGGGAGGGAGGAGGAACACTGAAGTAGGGGGGGAGGGAGGTCGAACACTGGAGTATGGGAGGAAGGAGGAGGAACACTGGAGTAGGGGGGAGGGGGGAGGAACACTGGAGTAGGGGAGGGAGGAGGAGGAACACTGGAGTAGGGGGAGGGAGGAGGAGGAACACTGGAGTAGGGGAGGGAGGAGGAGGAACACTGGAGTAGGGGGAGGGAGGAGGAGGAACACTGGAGTAGGGGAGGGAGGAGGAGGAACACTGAAGTAGGGGAAGGGAGGAGGAGGAACACTGAAGTAGGGGAGGGAGGAGGAACACTGGAGTAGGGGGAGGGAGGAGGAACACTGGAGTAGGGGGAGGGAGGAGGAGGAACACTGGAGTAGGGGGAGGGAGGAGGAGGAACACTGGAGTAGGGGGAGGGAGGAGGAACACTGGAATAGGGGGATGGAGGAGGAACACTGGAGTAGGGGAAGGGAGGAGGAGGAACACTGGAGTAGGGGAGGGAGGAGGAGGAACACTGGAGTAGGGGGAGGGAGGAGGAGGAACACTGGAGTAGGGGGAGGGAGGAGGAGGAACACTGGAGTAGGGGAGATGAAGGAGGAGGGACACTGGAGTAGGGGGAGGGAGGAGGAGGAACACTGGAGTAGGGGGAGGGAGGAGGAGGAACACTGGAGTAGGGGGAGGGAGGAGGAGGAACACTGGAGTAGGGGGAGGGAGGAGGAGGAACACTGGAGTATGGGAGATGAAGGAGGAGGAACACTGGAGTAAGGGAAGGGAGGAGGAGGAACACTGGAGTAGGGGGAGGGAGGAGGAGGAACACTGGAGTAGGGGGAGGGAGGAGGAGGAACACTGGAGTAGGGGGAGGGAGGAGGAACACTGAAGTAGGGGGGAGGGGAGGAGGTCGAACACTGGAGTATGGGAGGAAGGAGGAGGAACACTGGAGTAGGGGGAGGGAGGAGGAACACTGGAGTAGGGGGATGGAGGAGGAGGAACACTGGAGTAGGGGGAGGGAGGAGGAGGAACACTGGAGTAGGGGAGGGAGGAGGAGCACTGGAGTAGGGGGAGGGAGGAGGAGGAACACTGGAGTAGGGGAGGGAAGAGGAACACTGGAGTAGGGGGAGGGAGGAGGAACACTGGAGTATGGGGGATGGAGGAGGAACACTGGAGTAGGGGAGGGAGGAGGAACACTGGAGTAGGGGAGGGAGGAGGAACACTGGAGTAGGGGGAGGGAGGATGAGGAACACTGGAGTAGGGGGAGGGAGGAGGAGGAACACTGGAGTAGGGGGAGGGAGGAGGAGGAACACTGGAGTAGGGGGAGCTAGGAGGAACACTGGAGGGGGAGGGAGGAGGAACACTGGAGTATGGGGGATGGAGGAGGAACACTGGAGTAGGGGAGGGAGGAGGAACACTGGAGTAGGGGGAGGGATGAGGAACACTGGAGTAGGGGGAGGGAGGAGGAACACTGGAGTAGGGAAGGGAGGAGGAGGAACACTGGAGTAGGGGGAGGGAGGAGGAGCACTGGAGTAGGGGAGGGAGGAGGAGGAACACTGGAGTAGGGGGAGGGAGGAGGAGGAACACTGGAGTAGGGGAAGGGAGGAGGAGGAACACTGGAGTAGGGGGAGGGAGGAGGAACACTGGAGTAGGGGGAGGGAGGAGGAGGAACACTGGAGTAGGGGGAGGGAGGAGGAGGAACACTGGAGTAGGGGGGAGGGGAGGAGGAGGAACACTGGAGTAGGGGGAGGGAGGAGGAACACTGGAGTAAGGGGATGGAGGAGGAGGAACACTGAAGTAGGGGGGAGGGAGGAGGAACACTGGAGTAGGGGAGGGAGGAGGAGGAACTTGAGTAGGAGGAGGGAGGAGGAGGAACACTGGAGTAGGGGGGAGGGAGGAGGAACACTGGAGTAGGGGAGGGAGGAGGAGGAACACTGAAGTAGGGGGGAGGGAGGAGGAACACTGGAGTAGGGGGAGGGAGGAGGAGGAACTTGAGTAGGGGGAGGGAGGAGGAGGAACACTGGAGTAGGGGGAGGGAGGAGGAGGAACACTGGAGTAGGGGGAGGGAGGAGGAACACTGAAGTAGGGGGAGGGAGGAGGAACACTGGAGTAGGGGAGGGAGGAGGAGGAACACTGGAGTAGGGGGAGGGAGGAGGAGGAACACTGGAGTAGGGGAAGGGAGGAGGAGGAACACTGGAGTAGGGGGAGGGAGGAGGAGGAACACTGGAGTAGGGGAGGGAGGAGGAGGAACACTGGAGTATGGGAGGAAGGAGGAGGAACACTGGAGTAGGGGAAGGGAGGAGGAGGAACACTGGAGTAGGGGAGGGAGGAGGAGGAGGAACACTGGAGTAGGGGGAGGGAGGAGGAGGAACACTGGAGTAGGGGAGGGAGGAGGAGCTTTGTAGAGGAGAGAGATCTGGTTTAAACAAATGTTTGACATATTAAGTACTCTACTTATCATTTTAAGATTAATCATTGTTATTAAAGTAACTACATTGTATAAATGTAAAAATTAATATTGGAAAATGTTATCAGGTGTAATGCTTTTAACAAAACTAAGACTTCTCCTTATTGTCATTGTCACTGAATCCTTAATTATGAAAATGAAGAGTGTCCACACTTGTTGTGTTTTGTAAATGCCCTTATCAGTTCAAAACAATAGCATGAAAATTCTGTATATCGTAGAAATCACTTGTATAAGCAGACCACAATACAGATTTGTCACTCATACCCATGTGACCCTATTACACTTTATCCATGTACATGTAGTGTATTGTTTACATACATCAGCTGAGAGAAACAATAGTTTAAAACCATACAAACATATGTATAGAACATGTTTTAAGGTGTAGTCTCAGGTATTGCTATATATATCTTAAACTTATTTTACTATCTATCGGAAGAAATCATCTTTAATGAGTGTGAAATCTACGGTGAATAGTTATATAAAAACTGACTTGGAAATAAACACTAACGTGCTGTCTGTTTTGTGTAGGGAACCATGTCGTATTCTTAGTATAATACTTGATCAGTTTCGACAATTACTAAGTTGTAACTCACCAACACATCAACTTATATTCCTTTTCTTTGAACATCCACACCAATAAGACAACATAAAGACAGCCTCAGTCAGTTAGTTAAATTACAGTAAATAATTATTTTAATTGGTTTTTCCAGCAACACATTGGTTTACATGCAGCTTCAATCAGTTTGATAATTAATGGGATTAAAGGCAATCATTACGGATATTAAAAGCTTTTTTATCACATAACCTACATAAACACAAGTCCTTCAAAGCTGTAAGAATGATTTCAACAAAAATAATTTTCTGTTTTTAATTTACCTTTATTTCAGGTTGACCGGGACAGATCTTCCTGATGACATTTCATCAACAGGAAATTACATGTTGCTACATTTACGATCAGACTTCGCCATAAGGCGTCAGGGATTTCTTCTCCATTATTCGGCTTTGATAAGTATGTAAAGATGATTAATATACTGGTCTAGAGACCCAGTATATTGATAGATAAGATAACTATACTGGTCTAGAGACCCAGTAGATAGATAGATAAGATAACTATACTGGTCTAGAGACCCAGTAGATAGATAAGATAACTATACTGGTCTAGAGACCCAGTAGATAGATAAGATAACTATACTGGTCTAGAGACCCAGTAGATAGATAAGATAACTATACTGGTCTAGAGACCCAGTAGATAGATAAGATAACTATACTGGTCTAGAGACCCAGTAGATTGATAGATAAGATAACTATACTGGTCTAGAGACCCAGTAGATTGATAAGATAACTATACTGGTCTAGAGACCCAGTATATTGATAGATATGATAACTATACTGGTCTAGAGACCCAGTAGATTGATAGATAAGATAACTATACTGGTCTAGAGACCCAGTAGATTGATAAGATAACTATACTGGTCTAGAGACCCAGTAGATAGATAGATAAGATAACTATACTGGTCTAGAGACCCAGTATATTGATAGATAAGATAACTTTACTGGTCTAGAGACCCAGTAGATAGATAAGATAACTATACTGGTCTAGAGACCCAGTAGATAGATAAGATAACTATACTGGTCTAGAGACCCAGTAGATAGATAAGATAACTATACTGGTCTAGAGACCCAGTAGATAGATAGATAAGATAACTATACTGGTCTAGAGACCCAGTATATTGATAGATAAGATAACTATACTGGTCTAGAGACCCAGTAGATAGATAAGATAACTATACTGGTCTAGAGACCCAGTAGATAGATAAGATAACTATACTGGTCTAGAGACCCAGTATATTGATAGATAAGATAACTATACTGGTCTAGAGACCCAGTAGATTGATAAGATAACTATACTGGTCTAGAGACCCAGTAGATGGATAGATAAGATAACTATACTGGTCTAGAGACCCAGTAGATAGATAAGATAACTATACTGGTCTAGAGACCCAGTAGATAGATAGATAAGATAACTATACTGGTCTAGAGACCCAGTAGATAGATAAGATAACTATACTGGTCTAGAGACCCAGTAGATAGATAAGATAACTATACTGGTCTAGAGACCCAGTAGATAGATAAGTTAACTATCCTGGTCTAGAGACCCAGTATATTGATAGATAAGATAACTATACTGGTCTAGAGACCCAGTAGATTGATAGATAAGATAACTATACTGGTCTAGAGACCCAGTAGATTGATAAGATAACTATACTGGTCTAGAGACCCAGTATATTGATAGATATGATAACTATACTGGTCTAGAGACCCAGTAGATTGATAGATAAGATAACTATACTGGTCTAGAGACCCAGTAGATTGATAAGATAACTATACTGGTCTAGAGACCCAGTAGATAGATAGATAAGATAACTATACTGGTCTAGAGACCCAGTATATTGATAGATAAGATAACTTTACTGGTCTAGAGACCCAGTAGATAGATAAGATAACTATACTGGTCTAGAGACCCAGTAGATAGATAAGATAACTATACTGGTCTAGAGACCCAGTAGATAGATAAGATAACTATACTGGTCTAGAGACCCAGTAGATTGATAGATAAGATAACTATACTGGTCTAGAGACCCAGTAGATAGATAGATAAGATAACTATACTGGTCTAGAGACCCAGTAGATTGATAGATAAGATAACTATACTGGTCTAGAGACCCAGTAGATTGATAAGATAACTATACTGGTCTAGAGACCCAGTATATTGATAGATATGATAACTATACTGGTCTAGAGACCCAGTAGATTGATAGATAAGATAACTATACTGGTCTAGAGACCCAGTAGATTGATAAGATAACTATACTGGTCTAGAGACCCAGTAGATAGATAGATAAGATAACTATACTGGTCTAGAGACCCAGTATATTGATAGATAAGATAACTTTACTGGTCTAGAGACCCAGTAGATAGATAAGATAACTATACTGGTCTAGAGACCCAGTAGATAGATAAGATAACTATACTGGTCTAGAGACCCAGTAGATAGATAAGATAACTATACTGGTCTAGAGACCCAGTAGATAGATAGATAAGATAACTATACTGGTCTAGAGACCCAGTATATTGATAGATAAGATAACTATACTGGTCTAGAGACCCAGTAGATAGATAAGATAACTATACTGGTCTAGAGACCCAGTAGATAGATAAGATAACTATACTGGTCTAGAGACCCAGTATATTGATAGATAAGATAACTATACTGGTCTAGAGACCCAGTAGATTGATAAGATAACTATACTGGTCTAGAGACCCAGTAGATGGATAGATAAGATAACTATACTGGTCTAGAGACCCAGTAGATAGATAAGATAACTATACTGGTCTAGAGACCCAGTAGATAGATAGATAAGATAACTATACTGGTCTAGAGACCCAGTAGATAGATAAGATAACTATACTGGTCTAGAGACCCAGTAGATAGATAAGATAACTATACTGGTCTAGAGACCCAGTAGATAGATAAGTTAACTATCCTGGTCTAGAGACCCAGTATATTGATAGATAAGATAACTATACTGGTCTAGAGACCCAGTAGATTGATAGATAAGATAACTATACTGGTCTAGAGACCCAGTAGATTGATAAGATAACTATACTGGTCTAGAGACCCAGTATATTGATAGATATGATAACTATACTGGTCTAGAGACCCAGTAGATTGATAGATAAGATAACTATACTGGTCTAGAGACCCAGTAGATTGATAAGATAACTATACTGGTCTAGAGACCCAGTAGATAGATAGATAAGATAACTATACTGGTCTAGAGACCCAGTAGATTGATAGATAAGATAACTATACTGGTCTAGAGACCCAGTAGATTGATAAGATAACTATACTGGTCTAGAGACCCAGTATATTGATAGATATGATAACTATACTGGTCTAGAGACCCAGTAGATTGATAGATAAGATAACTATACTGGTCTAGAGACCCAGTAGATTGATAAGATAACTATACTGGTCTAGAGACCCAGTAGATAGATAGATAAGATAACTATACTGGTCTAGAGACCCAGTAGATAGATAAGATAACTATACTGGTCTAGAGACCCAGTAGATAGATAAGATAACTATACTGGTCTAGAGACCCAGTAGATAGATAAGATAACTATACTGGTCTAGAGACCCAGTAGATAGATAGATAAGATAACTATACTGGTCTAGAGACCCAGTATATTGATAGATAAGATAACTATACTGGTCTAGAGACCCAGTAGATAGATAAGATAACTATACTGGTCTAGAGACCCAGTAGATAGATAAGATAACTATACTGGTCTAGAGACCCAGTATATTGATAGATAAGATAACTATACTGGTCTAGAGACCCAGTAGATTGATAAGATAACTATACTGGTCTAGAGACCCAGTAGATGGATAGATAAGATAACTATACTGGTCTAGAGACCCAGTAGATAGATAAGATAACTATACTGGTCTAGAGACCCAGTAGATAGATAGATAAGATAACTATACTGGTCTAGAGACCCAGTAGATAGATAAGATAACTATACTGGTCTAGAGACCCAGTAGATAGATAAGATAACTATACTGGTCTAGAGACCCAGTAGATAGATAAGTTAACTATCCTGGTCTAGAGACCCAGTATATTGATAGATAAGATAACTATACTGGTCTAGAGACCCAGTATATTGATAGATAAGATAACTATACTGGTCTAGAGACCCAGTAGATAGATAAGATAACTATACTGGTCTAGAGACCCAGTAGATAGATAAGATAACTATACTGGTCTAGAGACCTAGTATATTGATAAGATAACTATACTGGTCTAGAGACCCAGTATATTGATAGATAAGATAACTATACTGGTCTAGAGACCCAGTAGATTGATAGATAAGATAACTATACTGGTCTAGAGACCCAGTAAATTGATAAGATAACTATACTGGTCTAGAGACCCAGTAGATAGATAAGATAACTATACTGGTCTAGAGACTCGGTAGATAGATAAGATAACTATACTGGTCTAGAGACCCAGTAGATAGATAAGATAACTATACTGGTCTAGAGACCCAGTAGATTGATAAGATAACTATACTGGTCTAGAGACCCAGTAGATAGATAGATAGAGACTCAGTAGATTCTGGTCTGGAGAATTATTTTGCAATGTTGTATGTTGCATAAATAAAGGATGTAACACCCTAATTGGCGGGAGAAAGGGAGAAATGTAGCAAAAAAAAAACAACTTTAAAATACTTTTTCTTTTTCAAGAATGACAGGATTAAGTCCATTTGTAGTTTGAACCATTGAGAGTCAGTTCAAAAGTCATATTTACTGAAATATTCATGTGAACGATGCTGGTCCTCTGGGCCCCATTGTTTTGAAATGCCACCAATTTTGTATAAAAATTAACGAATGGTTTGAGGTGTAAGGAAATTAGTGTCATATACCTCAATGTGTAAATATTTATATACCCTGGTGCTGCGCCTTCCTCCCACACATCGTAGCATGTGATCTATGTCTATCGTATTATTACCCATTGGTTATCTTGTGTTGACAGAACCCTGCACTGCTGGCCAGATCTCCTGTCTGGACGATATATGTATTGGCATTTCTCAAACATGTGATGGTGTTATCGATTGTCCGAGCGGTTTTGACGAGTGGCCATGCTTGAAAGGTATTTATAATAAGATAATTATAGATATTATCACATGATCGGTCTGTTATCCAATGAATTCCCCTATGGTATATGTTTGTATGTGTCATTAGTGTAATGTACCGCCTTTTTCATTGGATGTATCATTCAGAAATCAATAGTGACGTCATAATATATGGACCTTACATTGGTTATTGAAAATAGTGCAATAACATTGCTGGCTTCAGCTCATTTTGTCCTACCTATATTTCTACCTGTCAAAATATTTAGAGTTATGTGATATAAGGTATCTCAAAGTTTTCATTTCATATTTCATGAGATTTCATGAAAGTTGTCTCAAAATTTTGATTGTTGTTTACCTACACTATATAGTAATATAGTGATACAGATTGGTGTCATAGAATTGAAAAATAATTATGCTTCAATTTGATAAGTATAAGCTGGCTAGTTTATCTTTGTAGTGTACAGATTATATTAATTTGTATCTTAATAAAAAATTACTACAAACAATCAAGAAGTAAATTTTAAATGATGATTTGTCCAGTTAAAAATAAAGCATTTTATTATGTTTATATGATTATTTGTTTTAAAGGCTTAGAATGCTACTTTTCAAATTAAATTAGTTGAACCATCAATTGTAATTTATCTTAAGGTTCCAATATAGTCCAATACAAAATGACTGGTAAAGAGACCTGATGTGCTGTCTGTGTTGTGAAGGGTTGTTAGTGTATATTTCTACCACAATACCCTGTGTTATTCAACTCTCAGACCATCAGTTAATCATTACAGCCGTTGATTAACAATCTGTTTATACCACACGTGGTATAAACTCTGTACGCATTTCGATTGGCTAACACGTTGAACTATGACCCAAGCTGCAATTGTTATTGACGTCATCAATAATCTAATGACGTCACATCACCGGGTCCCGGACGTCACCGGTACACTTTATTTGCATACGCGAAATTATACTTGGCCACTTTTCCCTTTGATTCAAGCCGATATTATTGTGGTAGAAACAGGTCACACGACTCGAAATTGTTGGATATGGAATTTATTTCACACGAGTAAGTTATTTTTTAAAAGTTGCAAAAAACACTCGCTAAAGCTCGTGTCTTTTGTAACTTTTAAAAAATAACTTACTCGTGTGAAATAAATTCCATATCCAACAACCACTCGTTGTGTAACCTCTATATATCTAACATATAGTAAAGTGTTAAACGTCTTATAGAGCTTTTTAATAATTCAAGTTTGTATATTTAGGAATTCCAAATATAATGAACATTTTGGATGTCTTTTATCTGATTGAGAAGACCATTAGTCCTAGAACACCAGATATGAGAAATGAATTCACTATCGGTAACTTCAGACTTATATTCTCATTCTCCCCAACCACTATATAGCAGGCTAAAACAAAGTCCAAATTTGCCTGTGCTAGTAAGAAGACTATAAATCTCTCCCTTTTACATATGTATATAGACGGTGAACATCTTTAAGTATGCCTCTCCACACTAAATTACACATAGAGATAGAAAATCAGATATGAATCTATCTAAACTCTGTTGTTAATTTCAGATGGCTTAGATGAGATAGTCATGGTATGGATGGAAGGTGATGTAGAAGAATCAGAAGACTATCGTCTGGAACTTGACGCACTGAGATTCACACTACAACAATATTTACCAATAAATGATTATGATGTCAATTTCCTGATCACACCTACATGTATGTATATTTTATGTATATACATGTTTTTTATCCCCCTCTTTATTGAAATAGGGAAAATTGATTTGGGTTTGTCCTTCCATCTGTCACTCTTTATTTCCATGCAATAACGGCAACAAATATAAATAGATTTTCTTCAAACTTGGTAACAAGGTTTAAAGCCTTAATGGCTCAGCCAAGTTTGATCGCCATTTTTGCTGGACATTATTTGATGGAGTTATGGCCCCTTCAAGTTGTCTTAACTTTTAAAAAAATCTTTTAATTCTTAAGTACAGTTTAAAATCTCTCTGTAACTTTTTCGATTGTGAACATCATTTTAGCATAGACTGCCACCTTTGAAAGATTAACACAATCACAAATTTACAAAAAAACTTTGTGACCATGCAGGCGTCTTATAAGTCAATAACTGGTCGCCAATGGTGAATTTAAGGTGCCATGGCCACTAAGATAGGCGCCACTTTGAGCCCTGTGGTGTCGTTGATGAAACAGAGGACTCTTACTCTTCTGGATCACCTGGTCTTATTTTCCTGGGACTTTTTCAAGGGTCGCCATACAAATCTATAGATTTGTTAATTTGTTTTTGATTTAGTTAAGGTTAGAATTAGTTTCATTTGAATGTGTGTATTTTCTATCATCTTTGTAAGGCAATCAAATTTTGATTAAAGCTGAAAAGATGTCAGATAAGTCAAAACTCAGAATTGTAGACAGTGTATTCCACACATTCTGATTCTACCAATTGAGTGAGTCACTGGCAGTCACCTAGTCCCCAGCAGTCACCAGCAGTCAACAGGTCAACAGCAGTCACCTGGTCACCAGCATGGTCACCAGCAGTCACTAGGTCACCAGAAGTCACCTAGTCACCGTCAGTCACCAGGTCACTGTCAGTCACCAGGTCACCAGCAGTCACCTAGTCACCGTCAGTCACCAGCTGTCACCTGGTCACCAGCAGTCACAAGGTCACCGTCAGTCACCTAGTCATCAGGTCACCAGCAGTTACCAGGTCACCAGCAGTCACTAGGTCACCAGCAGTCACCAGCAGTCACCAGCAGTTACTAGGACACCGTCAGTCACCAGGTCACCGTCAGTCACCAGGTCACCAGCAGTCACCTAGTCACCGTCAGTCACCAGCTGTCACCTGGTCACCAGCAGTCACAAGGTCACCGTCAGTCACCAGGTCACCAGCAGTTACTAGATCACCAGCAGTCACTAGGTCACCAGCAGTCACCAGCAGTCGCCAGCACTCACCAGGTCACCAGCAGTCACCAGGTCACCAGCAGTCACCTGGTCACCACCAGTCACCAGCAGTCACCAGCAGTCACCAGCAGTTACTAGGTCACCATCAGTCACTAGGTCACCATCAGTCACCAGGTCACCAGCAGTCACCTAGTCACCATCAGTCACCTGGTCACCAGCAGTCACTAGGTCATCAGCAGTCACCTAGTCACTGGGAGTCACTAGGTCACCAGCATGCACTAGGTCACCAGCAGTCACCTGGTCACCCTCAGTTACCAGCAGTCACCAGCAGTCACCTGGTCACCAGCAGTCACTAGGTCACCAGCAGTCACCTAGTCACCGTCAGTCACCAGGTCACCAGCAGTCACTAGGTCACCAGCAGTCACCTGCAGTTACTAGGACACCGTCAGTCACCAGGTCACCGTCAGTCACTAGGTCACCAGCAGTCACCTAGTCACCAGGTCACCAGCATGCACTAGGTCACCAGCAGTCACCTGGTCACCAGCAGTCGCCAGCACTCACCAGGTCACCAGCAGTCACCAGCAGTTACTAGGTCACCATCAGTCACCTGGTCACCAGCAGTCGCCAGCAGTCACCAGCAGTCACCAGGTCACCAGGTCACCAGCAGTTACCCGACCCAGTCCCATTACACACCTTTTTCTCAAATGCCTCATAGGTCGCAAATCCTAAGTATATTTCACATTCATTTGGGGACATTAATTCACCAAATGTCTTGTTCTCTTTATACTTATAACGATCAAACGTCTCATTGTCAATCTTCTTTTGATGTATTTCAACTTATAATTATACAGTTAACATCTTGGTGCTCTTTTCTTGTTACTGCACATTAACAACATAAAAATCTTACAGTTTCAGACAAAAGTGACAGAAGACGACGTGACGTGAGCAACGTTACCTCGCTGCAAAGTTTCCGAATCGGCATGAGACTAAGCAGCAACACATCAGCCAATTTCAACCGCACACTCACAGCAATTTCTGAATTACTGCCGGTTGGATTTGCATTGCCAATCATGGGTTCAGGAAATCTTACTTTCAATATTCGGGGTGTAACAAATCAGGATATGACGCCAGAAGGTAAGTAATAAAATTGTCACTTTAAGGAGAGTGCATTATATGTAAAGGTAAGTTATCACCTGTGATTTGTCAAAGGGTAAAGATGACCATAACAACGTCGTGCTGGGTGGATCAGCTTTAACCAAGTAGTTGACTAGTTTCGACACTTATTTCTTATAGCGTGTCGTCATCAGAACAAATTAAAATACAAAAATGTACAAACATTTGGGTATAGGGTATAAAATGTGATGCCTTGCCTAGTGACAATATAACAACAAGTTGTTATGAGTGACGTAATGCATAGTACACAATACTAATTCAATTCTATAGTTTTATAGACTCCATAGATTATAATGGCTATCGTTAGCATTAAACATCCTATTTGTATAAGTAGGTACATGTACAGTAAAATCAGTAGCATACGAAATGGATTTTTTTGGTAATATCACTCTGAAGAATTAGGCTTGTATACGGTTAAGGTTCCGGGTAAGATGCATGTTAACTGGCCTGTTTCAGGTAAGATAGAGACAGGATGAATTACATTATAGGTTAATATTCGATTAAAAACATAAATCCATACAGTGAATAAAATGACTTGTCATATATCTCCTTCATGATCATGTAGTATCCAAGAAGTAACGAGCGGAACTGTCCTCATAAGTTTATTGATCGTGCGAAGGTATCGGTTAGGACTAATCAAGAAGGGATAAGGTCCTTGCACGAGAAAGCCCAAATCATAAACATGCTGTCGATACACCCATCGAGGTTCCAGAGGTACTGTTCCTGGGAAATCTGTTTCCGATTCATTCATAAATTTAATAGATTGGCGAAGTTCAATATATTGTTCCCATACCTAGATACAAGTGTTAAACATCAGCATTAGACATATAACAGTGTGGTTGGCCGTAAATGCAGTTCAGAATGCTCATTTTCACAGCGGCTGTAAGTTCATGGAAAAAGTAGATCTCTCGTAAAGGTAGTGTTGGATAGGAGCTGTTGGATCGCTAGTGATTTCCTTGAATGATCATAATGCTGTCTTCACAGTACCAGTAATCTCTTATTAGATTGTTAAGGTTAGGTTGAGCTTCTTCTTCCTGTGTAAATATAAATGTATATGTAGTGTTGTTAACTGGGATCTGTGGGCGTTCATGATGTATCTATGTCCCAGATGTGCGTATATGCATGGACACAATAATCCAGATTCTCCATGTGATGTTTGAATTCTGTTCAAGTGCTGTTATGTAATATAGACATCAGACATTACCTGGCTAACTATGTAATATAGACATCAGGTATTAACTGGCTAACTATGTAATATAGACATCAGACATTACCTGGCTAACTATGTAATATAGACATCAGGTATTAACTGGCTAACTATGTAATATAGACATCAGGTATTACCTGGCTAACTATGTAATATAGATATCAGACATTACCTGGCTAACTATGTAATATAGACATCAGGTATTAACTGGCTAACTATGTAATATAGACATCAGACATTACCTGGCTAACTATGTAATATAGACATCAGGTATTACCTGGCTAACTATGTAATATAGACATCAGACATTACCTGGCTAACTATGTAATATAGACATCAGACATTACCTGGCTAACTATGTAATATAGACATCAGGTATTAACTGGCTAACTATGTAATATAGACATCAGGTATTAACTGGCTAACTATGTAATATAGACATCAGGTATTACCTGGCTAACTATGTAATATAGACATCAGACATTACCTGGCTAACTATGTAATATAGACATCAGACATTACCTGGCTAACTATGTAATATAGACATCAGGTATTACCTGGCTAACTATGTAATATAGACATCAGACATTACCTGGCTAACTATGTAATATAGACATCAGGTATTACCTGGCTTACTATGTAATATAGACATCAGGTATTACCTGGCTAACTATGTAATATAGACATCAGGTATTAACTGGCTAACTACATGTATGTAATATAGAAATCAGACATTACCTGGCTAACTATGTAATATAGACATCAGGTATTACCTTGCTAACTATGTAATATAGACATCAGGTATTACCTGGCTAACTATGTAATATAGACATCAGACATTACCTGGCTAACTATGTAATATAGACATCAGACATTACCTGGCTAACTATGTAATATAGACATCAGACATTACCTGGCTAACTATGTAATATAGACATCAGACATTACCTGACTAACTATGTAATATAGACATCAGACATTTCCTGGCTAACTATGACATTGTTTTTTTAGAGCTCTACCCAGGCATTGAGCCAGAACTGAAATGTGAGTATAAACTTACAATCCTTGATTAAGATTGAAAATTAGTGCTCTTGTTTAATTTTTGTTGACGTATTTTATATAATTACTACCCTGGACTTAATTTCTGGATCACTATCTTGTCAGCACTCGATATGGTTATCAGTAATAAACACTCAGGAAGTAGGGCATGATATTTATGTTGTGGGGGTCACGATAACTCAGTCGGATGGAGCGCCGTCCACATAACCTCAGATGAAGATCTGAGGTGTGTGGTTTGACGCTCCCTACCAGTGTCAGTCTGTGTTTTTTGGGAAGCTGAGAAACAGGTTTGCCTGTGCTGTTGTGGTTGTGTCCTTTGGCAAGACACTTAACCATAATAGCTCTGGATTGCATGTGACGAGCCTCCCCTATGTTGTTTAGTGAGATATTACAAGGAAACCACAGTTCACTTTACCATGGGCTTCACTTTACCATACCTACACCTGCACCTGGGTGTTCACGGGGCAATAAACCATGCAAATAAATAAATTCATGCTGCATCCATACATTTACAGTATAGATAACATTTCTATAAAGCTTTTTGTATTGTATTTTGTAATGAAATAATTGCATGACTGTTATTGTGATTTTCAGCATCAGATGTGAGACTTACTGGGGGTCCTTCTTGTTACCAAGGACGAGTGGAGGTCAAAAATAAAGGGGTGTGGGGAGGTGTATGTGCATCCTCTGACTGGGGCCCCGAAGAGGCTACCGTGGTGTGTCGCATGCTGGGACTCGGGTAAGTTGTTCTGTTGATTAGTGTATTTATCCTCAAATATTCCCCTCCTCTAGTGTAAAAGTTAAATACCAGGTACTATATTTATCCTCAAATATTCCCCTCCCCTAGTGTAAAAGTTATATACCAGGTACTATATTTATCCTCAAATATTCCCCTCCCCTAGTGTAAAAGTTAAATACCAGGTACTATATTTATCCTCAAATATTCCCCTCCCCTAGTGTAAAAGTTAAATACCAGGTACTATATTTATCCTCAAATATTCCCCTCCCCTAGTGTAAAAGTTAAATACCAGGTACTATATTTATCCTCAAATATTCCCCTCCCCTAGTGTAAAAGTTAAATACCAGGTACTATATTTATCCTCAAATATTCTCCTCCCCTAGTGTAAAAGTTAAATACCAGGTACTATATTTATCCTCAAATATTCTCCTCCCCTAGTGTAAAAGTTAAATACCAGATACTATATTTATCCCCAAATATTCCCCTCCCCTAGTGTAAAAGTTAAATACCAGGTTTATCCCCAAATATTCCCCTCCCCTAGTGTAAAAGTTAAATACCAGGTTTATCCTCAAATATTCCCCTCCCCTAGTGTAAAAGTTAAATACCAGCTGGTTTATCCTCAAATATTCCCCTCCCCTAGTGTAAAAGTTAAATACCAGGTTTATCCCCAAATATTCCCCTCTCCTAGTGTAAAAGTTAAATACCAGGTTTATCCTCAAATATTCCCCTCCCCTAGTGTAAAAGTTAAATACCAGGTACTATATTTATCCTCAAATATTCCCCTCCCCTAGTGTAAAAGTTATATACTCTATTTATTGATCTGAAATATTCGATCCCCTCCCCTTTAGGTTTTTTCCTCATCCGTCTGTCTGTCCGTTTACTCAGTTTTCTGCACTTTTCTCAGCAATGCTTCAAGGTATGTTGGTGAAAGTTGGTATGTAACTTCAGTACGAGTAGCTGCAGATCAACTTAGAGTTTCAGGGTTTTGGGTCAAGGTCAAGGTCACTGTTACTATTTTTGGCAGGTGCTGGTAGCGGTGACATATATTGCTTTCCCAGCATGTTTGTTATACAGTTATAGATATTGTTCTACACAGTAAATTTATCTAAGGGGAACTGAACTCCTGACATACCCATCCATAGGCCACTAATTACATACATCAAAATGAACTAATTCTACATTTACAGTTCAGCTAATGCAGGAGCAGCAGTGGACATGGCGCCAGATGGAGACATGCAGGTCTGGCTTGGAGGCGTGTCATGTATAGGGAATGAGAACTCCCTCTCAGATTGTAAACATGATAAGTGGGGACTCGCCACTGATTGTAGCCCATTCAGCGACACCACACGCACAGCCGCTGTAGTTTGTGGTAAATTCATCAGGAGTCATCAGACATCAAAGTATTTAAAGTAACAGGTGTAATGAACTTATAAATATGAGGCCGAAGGTATATATTCACCGAGTTTAGAATTGGTAGTAGTTTGAACAATGTTTATATGGTAAACATTCTGTGCCTCACTCCAATACATGTACAATATTAACAGCCTAGAGGGATCAAAAAGTATGCTATATCAGCATTTTCTGTTTTCAAGTGGAGTATTTTGATTTTTAACTTCAGCCATTTTATCCACTGACTTAAGAATTTAATCAAGTTTGGACTAAATTTATGTTGACTATAAGTAACCATTCCCTACCTATAAACTCCAGTATTGTTGGAGATCAATAAGTATACGGTTCTTATTGATGCCAGTGCCTTTTTTTTCAAAATTAATACAAATTGTAGCTGTTTTTACCACTTTATAAAAATATTGAAATACTGTAAATGTGGAAATTTCCGCTTATTTTTCGACCATTAAATATCCTCAAAATTATCCACGCGTGAACATAATAACACGTGAAAATATTGACAAGCGAATATTTCCACCATACCAACTAAATACCATAAAATCTAAGATGGAAGTTCCTATATGTATTGGTATACCATATGTTGGCATTCAAGTGTCACATCATTCGTGCAACGTTGTCATAGTCAGTCAAGAGACATGCATGGCTATACTAATTTAAGTAATATGTAAAATATTTCATCTAATTCAATGTTTTATCATTAAATTTTCTCCATTTCACAATAATTGTGATCGTTACTTCATTAACGTACTTACTGTTCAGATAAATCCCGTAGCTGCTCAGCCATTTTGTAGCTATAGGCCCCAAAACAGCACAGGTTTCATTTGTTACACAAAAGATAAACTTACTTGTTATAAAAACGTAAAGTCTTTGTATGGTAATATTTTTTACTTGAATCAGGGAGGAGGTTTACAGGTAATACCATAATTGGCAATAATTAAGAGATGTTCAGTCTCAATTGAATAATCAAAAACTAACACTGTATTTGACAATACAGACATGATTTCTTAATTAGTTTGCCATACAGCACCAGAATTTATATCGTATTCATTCATCGCTATACATTGTCGGGGCCTAAAAGTTGCAATCAGCTGCCTCGTGCATGGTGTATTTTTCATTGCCAAAAACTGAATCAATGCTAAAATATATATGTGACATATTTTTTTTGTGTCACAGACGTACTGTAATGATCACACATACAACCCATTAACCTGTTGATCAAGTATTGGTATTTTTACAGGGCCGATCGACGTGAGCTTTCAATGGAGTTTTCTGAAAAAAAGTCTTACTTTATGTTTTCATCATGACTGACAGCGCGAAAATACCCACACCGCGAATAGTTTGGAAGCTGACTAAGCGAAAATTTCAATGTGCGAAAATATCCACTTTTACAGTATTGTAAAATCAGAAACATAAAAATAAAAATTGTTTCGAATAATCTGAATGATCAAATGATGCCAATTTATTTGCCAGATAGGTGACTTTCAAACATACATGTACATACAATACTGTGTTTGGTGATCCTTTCCTGCTGAATGATATATGGCTTCTGTTTACTTACATAGATAACAGAGATCCTATCCTCAAGTGTACATTCGAGCCGGGAGATGTTTGTGCCATGACAGTGACAGGAACAGACTACTGGTACCCCACTTCAGTAAGAATTTTAAAATATCATTCTCACATTTTAATCTATAGTAACTTGACAGGACAACATGATATCAGTCTTGACATCCTTTTTAATTGTAGCAGTTGAGCAATATTGAGCACAGCTCTTTGATATCCTCAAACATATCTAAGTTTGTTTACACAAAAGATTCTTATTTTTTTGTAGCAACAGAAATCTTCTCACACATAAGCTTTGTCTGACAATGAGTTTAATTGTATGGCAATGTGTGTTAATCTGTGTTACAATGAGTTAACCTGTGTGACAGAGAGTTAACCTGTTTGACAATGAGTTAACCTGTGTGACAATGAGTTAACTTGTGACAATGAGTTAACCCGTGTGACAGTGAGTTAACCTGTGTGACAATGACGTAACCTGTATGACAATGAGTTAACCTGTGTGACAGTGAGCTAACCTGTGTGACAATGACGTAACCTGTGTGACAATGAGTTAACGTGTGTGACAATGAGTTAACCTGTGACAATGAGTTAACCTGTGTGACAGTGAGTTAGCATGTGTGACAATGAGTTAACCTGTGTGACAGTGAGCTAACCTGTGTGACAATGACGTAACCTGTGTGACAATGAGTTATCCTGTGTGACAATGAGTTAACCTGTGACAATGAGTTAACCTGTGTGACAGTGAGTTAGCATGTGTGACAATGAGTTAACCTGTGTGACAATGAGTTGACCTGTGTGACACTGAGTTAACCGGTGTGACAGTGAGTTATCCTGTGTGACAATGAGCTAACCTGTGTGACAGTGAGTTAACCTGTGTGACAGTGAGTTAACCTGTGTGACAATGACGTTACCTGTGTGACAGTGAGCTAACCTGTGTGACAGTGAGTTAACCTGTGTGACAATGAGTTAACCTGTGTGACAATGATGTTACCTGTGTGACAGTGAGTTAACCTGTGTGACAATGAGTTAACCTGTGTGACAATGAGTTAACCTGTGTGACAATGAGTTAACCTGTGTGACAATGAGTTAACCTGTGTGACAGTGAGTTAACCTGTGTGACAGTGAGTTAACCTGTGTGACAGTGAGTTGACTTGTTTGACAGTGAGTTAACCTGTATGACAATGAGCTTAACATCTGTGACATTGAGATAGCCTGTGTGACAGTGAGTTGAATTGTTTGACAGTGAGTTGACTTGTTTGACAGTGAGTTGACTTGTTTGACAGTGAGTTAACCTGTGTGACAGTGAGTTGACTTGTTTGACAGTGAGTTGACTTGTTTGACAGAGAGTTAACCTGTGTGACAGAGAGTTAACCTGTGTGACAATGAGCTAACCGTTGTGACAGTGAGTTAACCTGTGTGACAGTGAGTTGACTTGTTTGATAGTGAGTTAACCTGTGTGACAGAGAGTTAATCTGTGTGACAATGAGCTTAACTGTGTGACAATGAGTTAACCTGTGTGACAGAGAGTTAACCTGTGTGACAATGAGCTTAACATCTGTGACATTGAGATAGCCTGTGTGACAGTGAGTTGAATTGTTTGACAGTGAGTTGACTGCTGTGAGGTAAAAAAACCTCTATGATAATGACCATTATAATTAAGTTATCATACATTAACATAATTATTTATGTTTGAAGCATGCTGACCACACAGATTCAAACACTGGACCACAGTATGCCATGGGAGGGGACAGATACATGCTGTATAAATCTGACAGAAATTTACACAATCAGCCTGCCATCTTACAAACACCTATGATTATGGGAGGTAATTAATCAATCATCTACTCTAAAAGGCTAGCAGAGCTTATAATATTGCTGTCATACAGCATCAACATCTTCATTTTTTCCCTCATGAACAAAGATGTATAAAATCCTGATATTTGACCTCTAGCTTCCAATCATAATCAGAAATGACCTTGACTTGTATTTAAAGTCACTCATGTCCGTTGTGGTAAAATATAAAGCAATTTCTCATGAACAGTCATTATACCCCCGCAACGAAGCTAGGGGGGTATACTGGAATCAGGTTGTCCATCCGTCTGTCCGTCCGTCTGTCTGTAGACACATTTTGTCCGGACAACTCCTCCTAAACCGATAGGCCGATTCCAATGAAACTTCACACACATATTAATGATCATGTGTAGATGTGCATGCCACTTTCTTTTTCTCAAAATTATGGTTGCTATGGCAACTGGTCACTATAAACAGGTTTTCCGATAAGAACCATAACTTTAAGTTTGTCTGGACAACTCCTCCTAAACCGAAGGGCCGATTTCAATGAAACTTCACACAAATATAGAGGACCATGTACATGTGTAGATGTGCATGCCACTTTCTTTTTCTCAAAATTATGGTTGCTATGGCAACTGGTCACTATATTACTGGGTTATCTTAGTTAGCCTCTAATTAACAGTTCCAATTCACCATTGACTCGTGCAGATTGCGGGGGTATTAGTCAGCCATCCTGGTGACAGTTCTAGTTATATTTAGCTACTTAAGGTTCCTGGCATACAGCTGAACTTAGAACTTACCTTGACTCACATGCAAGGTCACGGGTCAACTTAAGTAAACCAATTTGATGGTATCTTGGTATTTGGCTAGTACTTCCTTAAGACAGCTAGGACCCAATAGATTTTGTTAAAGAGATGACTTTGGTTAAAAGATGACCTTGCTCAAATTCAAGGTAATAATGGTAAAGTTCATTTTAAAACATTAACTTCTCATTGACTAAAATGTCTGATAGTATATATAATCATATTTGATGATAGGTCTCTGGGATGAGGCTTGGAAAACTTTGCAGAAATAAATTACCTTGACCTACAGAAATAAATTACCTTGACCTACATTCCCTTGTATATAAAAGTCTCAGTTGACCTATTGCGATTGCCTTTATCCTGTCATAAGTTGTGCGTCGTAAACAATTTACATTTTCAACTTCTTCTCAATTACTAACAGGCCAAGAGACCTTATATTGGGTCTATAGCATGCAGGCAGGAAGGGCTACCAAGTTTGGTCAAATGGATGACCTTGACCTTCATTCAAGCTAGGTCACAGGTGTCAAATATGCTAAAATCTTAAAACAACTTTTTGATAACCAAAAGGCCAAGAGACCCAATAATAGGTCTGTAGCAAGCTGCGATATAGGGCAACCAAGTTTGTTCAAATAGATGACCTTGACCTTAATTCAAGGTCACAGCAGTCAAATATGCTAAAATCTTTTAACGACTTCTTCTTGATAACAAAGTGCCCAGTGACCTGGTATTTGGTTTGTAGCATGCTGGGATGAAGGGCTAACAAGTTTGATCAAACTGATGACCTTGACTTTCATTCAAGGTCACGGGGGGTCATATATGTTAAAATATATCAAAACTCAGGTGGCTGTTAAGGCCCATAGACCCTTTGATTTTTTTTTACCCCACCATCATCAGATGGTAGGCTATTCAAATCGCCTTTCGTCCGTGGTCCGTCCCTCTGTCCGTCTGTCCGCAAACAATTGTTGTTATCGCTATTTCCCAGAAAGTGCTAAAGGGATCTTTCTCAAATTTCATATTTAGGTTCCCCTTGGTCCATAGTTATGCATATTGCATTTTGGGACCAATCGGACTACAACATGGTCGACAGGCAGCCATCTTGGATTTTGACAATTGAAGATTGTTATCGCTATTTCTCAAAAAGTACTGAAGGGATCTTTCTGAAATTTCAAATGTAGGTTCCCCTTGGTCCCTAAGTTATGCATATTGTATTTTAGGACCAGTCAGATAACAACATGGCTGACAGGCAGCCATCTTGGATTTTGACAATTGAAGTTTGTTATCGCTATTTCTCAGAAAGAACTGAATGGATCTTTCTGAAATTTCATAATGAGGTTCCCTTGTTATGCATATTGCATTTTGGGACCAATCGGAAAACAACATGGCCGACAGGCAGACATCTTGGATTTTGACAATTGAAGTTTGTTATCGCTATTTTACAGAAGGTACCAAAGGGATCTTTCTAAAATTTCATATGTTGGTTCTCCTTGGTCCCTCATATTGCATTTTTTTGGACCAATCTAAAAACAACATGGCCGACAGACAGCCATTATTGCTAAATCTCAAATTTCTTATATAGGTTACCCTTGTTTGAAAAGTACTGGAGGGATGTTTCTCAATTTACATAGATTAGTAAGGGGAAGGGGAAAATGGAGAGAAGATCAATCTGACATGGAACCTATAAAGATCATTCAATGGTGGGTGCCAAGATCCATTTGGGATCTCTTGTTTGGTTTACCACAAGACCTTGACTTTCTTTCAAGGTCACAAGAATAGAAATGTTTCACCTTGACATGTTGGCCACAAAGGTAAAATATTCAATAAAAAAAGCAATGGTTTTACTGCAAACCAATACAAAATTTGAATGTTTCAGATCAAGCAGTCTTAAAATTTTTGAATCTCTGGTAAAAAGTTGTCTGAATATTTTCCTTATTTCAGGTGCACCAGTCTGTTTGTCCTTCTACTACTTTATGTATGGCAGTGATATTGGGAAATTCCATGTATATGACACGTTTGGTGATGAAATCCTGATTGTAAGAGTTAGCCAAGTCCAAACCTGGCACTTCACACAGGTCACCTTTAACCATACCATGGACTTCCAGGTATTTAATCACCATAATGTTCGTTAACACCGTTAGCTATAAGTGTATTGTACCAGGTATGTTTTTCCCTTGCATTGGTACTAGTGTATTATAATATACCCAGTGTAAAAAGGGTGATAATGTGATATTAGAGAGGGGGGGGGCAAGGTAGTAGGTGTCAATATGCCATCACTATAATAATAAAAAAAACAACCTCATGGAGGGGGGGGGGGGGGGGGGGGCTGTGTTTTCTCTTTATCCATTTTGGTGTACATATGCAAGTATATATGTACAGCTCAAACTTGCCGGAAAGAATCCTGAGATGGTCAAGACCACACATTGGCCATAGCATCCATCTTGAAAAATGCATTTTAAATTTCTTCTCAAGGTCCACTGGTGGCATTGAGCCAAAAACTGGTAGAGATGTTAAGGAAGGAGAGTCATCAAAGTGTTGTTATTTTTTGGCCTTGTTAAAACTTTGATATGGCAGTCATGGCGGCCATTTTGTAACATGATTGTGCAATCATGGTTTTCCCAACTAGCACCGATTCCAAACTTTGAAGACAATACAAGATGTATATTTTGAGTGAAGGTAATTGAAAGTGATAACATCAGGGTGGTGGTTGGAACTTCTGATCTTCAAATATAATTTTTAAAAAAGCCATTCTAAAGCTATTTTAGGTTGAAAGGTAAAAAGCTTCAAAAGAAGGGTCACTTTACCCTGGGGGTGTCATATATAACTATGCTTGACCTTAATACCCAATCCAAATTAGCATCAATAGCTTGAATTTGTCATTAGTTTATTGGAAGTAACAGCATATAACAGCATGTTCTAGTGACCTCATTAGGGGAATAGGGAGGGTATTACTACAATAGGGGGAGGGGGTCATTTCACCATAATGGTATTTTGACCTCTGGGGTCACTTTACCATGGGGGGGTGGGGGGTTATTTCATCAGTATTTTTGACCTCCGGGGTCACTTCACCATAATGGTATTTTGACCATGGGGTCACTTCACCATGTGGGGGGGGGCGGTATTTCATCATTATGGTATTTTTGACCTCCAGGGTCACTTCACCATAATGGTATTTTTGTTTACCATGGGGTTGCTTTACCATAGATGGGGGTCAAAATATCATACTACATGGTATAGTTTTCAGGATTACAGAAGTATTTATCATTTTACATTTACCTTTGTATACTTATCATTTTACATTTAACACAGAGTGTTATAGATTGAAATATGCATTCCCTGTCTTATACCAAGTTTGCTATGGTACTTTGACCTGCTAAATATTTATTTAAATCTTTATCTTCACGAACAATCACTACGGTATACATTGATGATAGAGAAGATTCTGTAGAGCCCTTAATGACTGGTTATGAGTGTCTGATTTTGAAATTAATTATGGGTGGCAGCCAACCGATAATCAATGATAATCCATTCCTAAAAGTGTATGTTGATATTTAAGTTGTTGTTTGTTGCTATAGATTTACTTTGAAGTGACAAATTTACGGCGATTTGTCTTCAACAACAACGAATGTGGCCCTGGATGAGGTTTACATAGTGACTGGGGAGTGTGGTGAGTACAGAGTTACATCAGTTATAGACTAAAGGAGGGCAATGCGTTTTATTGGGCAATGAGCTGAGAACAATAATATGTTTATCAGTCCCCTACCTGTTTAAGTATTATAATCTCTTCTAATTGATGAAAATTAAATTTTGTTATATTGTATCCATACATTAAAAATGTTACCCATTCATTGGGGTGTGCAAATGAAATTTGTTCAATTGCATGTTGAAATAAGGTAATGCTCCATTACTGTATTTATCCTCAAATAAACCCCCTCCACTAGTATAAAAGTTTAGTACCGTATTTATCCTCAAATAAGCCCCCTCCACTAGTGTAAAGTTTAATACCGTATTTATCCTCAAATAAGCCCCCTCCACTAGTGTAAAGTTTAATACTGTATTTATCCTCAAATAAACCCCCTCCACTAGTGTAAAGTTTAGTACCGTATTTATCCTCAAATAAGCCCCCTCCACTAGTGTAAAGTTTAATACCGTATTTATCCTCAAATAAACCCCCTCCACTAGTGTAAAAATTTAGTACCATATTTATCCTCAAATAAGTCCCCTCCCTGGTTTAAAAGTTTAGTACCGTATTCATCCTCAAATAAGCCCCCTCTACTAGTATAAAGTTTCGTACCATATTTATCCTCAAATAAGCCCCCTCCTCGGGGTCCACTAGTGTAAAAGTTAAGTACCATATTTATCCTCAAATATGCCCCCTCCACTAGTGTAAAAAGTTTAATACCATATTCATCCTAAAATAAGCCCGCTCTACTAGTGTATAAGTTAAGTACCATATTTATCCTCAAATAAGCCCCCCTCCTCAGGGTCCACTAGTGTAAAAGTTTAGTACCATATTTATCCTCAAATATGCCCCCTCCACTAGTGTAAAAAGTTTAATACCGTATTCATCCTAAAATAAGCCCCCTCTACTAGTGTAAAATTCAGTACCTTATTTATCTTCAAACAAGCCCCCTCTACTAGTGTAAAACTTCAGAACCGTATCTATCCTAAAATAAGCACCCCTCTACTAGTGTAAAATTCAGTACCGTATTTATCCTTAAATAAGCTCCCTCCACTAGTGTAAAAGTTTAGTACTGTATTTATCCTCAAATAAGTCCCCTCCACTAGTATTAAAGTTTTAGGTGGACTTATTTGTAAACTGATTTAAGCTTTCAAAATTAATGATTTTGCAAAAATGCAGAGAGGAGCTTATTTTTGGATGGGTTTATATGCGGTGAAATACAGTATTAAATCCTCGACATGAAGAGTATCCAGTGACATTTTCATTTGGTGCCTTTTTTGTCTGCAGTGGACGAGGAAGTTGTGTGCTCTCCGCCTCCTGTACAGCCGACTTCATCACCCCCTGAGGACTCCTTACTCCAATGTGGCTTTGGTGATGGTACTAGTAGGGACCTGTGTGGATTCAGCTCTCAAGTTCGGTCCGGACAACAGGACTGGCTTCATAGTGAAGATATTCCCGACAGACAGATAAGGGCTGGAGCACAGTTACCATCTAATGAATGTATATCAGTTTGTTATACAGGATCTGTAGTAGCTGTATATATGTTTAAATTCTGTTCATTCATGCAAATTATTGACTTATTGTCAAGGTCAGAGGGACTAAATAGTTTAAAAATTGTATTCTAAAAGACCCCCATATGAATATCTTTGATCTACTTTTCTTTAAGCTTGACGGGGTAAAGTCTTAGGGAGCTGTTGCTATACCATCGTACTGGTGGTGTTGTCGTTGTCCATTATACATAGCTAGATTAAAGTTTCTGTGAAACAGTGTTGTGTCAATACTAATGAGGATACGGCTTAGGTATTTGACATGTGTGTTCATTGTGACAAGACCTTTCCGTTGGTACTACATTTTAGACCTGCTGACATTGACTTTGATCTTTAACCTAGTTATTGAAACTAGTTCCAAATTTCAATTAACACACTTGGCGACCTATGTTGTCTGCTGACAACTTTAGTTAGGTAAAAAAGTAATACATCTTTTGATAAATCTACTTTTATTCTGAATGACCCGTGGTGCTCAAAGTTTCCTCATATCAATGACCTTGACATATTAGCAAAGTCACAATGGTCAGATATTTAAAAACTTCTTAATCAGTGATCTTCTATTCAAATTCTAGAAGACCTGTTTGCCTGATATTTTTCCAGCAGGTAACAAGGAATAAATGCTATAAAGATTCAGCATAAAAATAATCATGGCCTATTTTCAAGGTCTCTTTTCCACATTATTAGATATAGCAAACATTTTTTAGGTGCTCATGTGAAACAGCAACCTTAAGCGGTCATTGCCAAATTTCACTGGAACAAAGTCATTCGGAACTCTAGGGGGAATCAAAATGTTGCTTATTTCAATGATAAATCCCGATGAGTTCAGGATGGGACCGGAAATAATTTTTCCCAAAAAACGCTAACAACACACTTAGACAATCTTGTCTCCTTCCGCAATGTATTTGTTGGTGATTAAGTAATATGATTAACACTTTTATATGTTTGAAGACAGTTGTTGAATTTAAATAAATTATCGAAAAACAGCTTAAATCATACACAACGGCCTGTTTTATCGCTGAGTATTCCAAACTTTTTTCTGTGCAAATTATTACACTTGCTTCCTGGTTTGTGCGAGGGGAGGTAACTTGTATACACTCTAGTTGATGTGACATAGGAAAGTCATCATGAGCTCTTGGGTTGAAAATAGTCTCGGATTTTCCAATTGAAAATCGATAAGTGAAATCTGTGATTGTTTTTACATTCGATACTTAAAATCAAAGAAGAATACTTCCGATTGATTCGTCATTCCTGAGGAATACTCACTAGGCCACACAAAAATTGCTATGCTGGTTGAGTTGGTTGAAATGATTATTTAAGGTGAAACCTAACGTTAGCTTGTTTCCGTAACAGAAATATGATAGCAATAAAGAGGTTGCATGTTTTAAATCAGTTGAAAGTGAAATGCTTGCACAAAGTACAGTATATAACACGATAGTGCGATTCAACAAGTCACAAGAACAGGTACAGTAGACCAGTTCATCGGTCGGCAACAAATTCCGAGACGAGTTTCTCCTTACAAAAGTTGTCGGATCTCTAATCAGGACACAGATCAGTTATTACACGGTGGAGAAAAAAGCAGTAAATTGAGTATGATTTAAAATCTTAGGAACCAAAATAAACTTGGAGAGTAATTCACAGGAATCTAATCAAGAAATATGATGGACATCACAGATTAATCAATCTAAGAATTAAACTTTATCATTGTATGTCAATTCAAGTGGGGTTTAAAAAATATAATTCTTCACAACTTCAACGCATCCAGAGCCTTTTAAAAGTAAATACAATTCTTTAAATTGACATAGGATAATCATCAGTAAAACATTCAGGAAGGCACTTAAAAAACAATAAAAATGTCTTCTTAATACATGCCATTTTATATTTATATAATATATGCTTTTCTCCTGTATTTCAATCCCTCATGCACAGCACCTATAAGTGGCCTTGAAACTTTGATGATGTTTGTACATTTATATATATTTTCTGCCTTTTCATCAGATGGATCCTACATGGTTTACTACGACGAATCTGGCAGTGCAACCGAGGGTGATTCGGCGATGTTGATATCTCCGGCCATTGTCACCAATAGTAACAGCCGATTGGTGTTTTCCGTACACACTGCAGGCAACAGCCTTTTGTCTGTGAGAACCAATGAATCACAAACTGAAAACTTTGCTTCGAGTCTGGAAAATCGATGGTTGTACAAGTGTATGGAATTACCACCTAATGTTGCAGTTTCGGTGATCTTCACAGCTTCTCAGGGAGCAGACAATGAAAGCCACATTGCAGTCAAGGATGTTGGAGTAGAGTTAGGAAGTTGTCCAGGTAGCATACAGGCTAGCTATACAAATTTTGATGCACCCATCAAATTTGATGGGAGTATTCTGGTACAGCCATCTATCCTATGTAAACTTTTGTTTGTCCACAATCTCCCGTCTTTTACCCTTCTCTTTGAAAGGTGGGTTTTTCAGCCATGTTAATTTGTTAAAGAAGTCGGCCTAAAGAATTTTGGCAAGAAGGTTCATGCTGGAAATCAGTTAGGATGTTAAGGGCAGGGAGCCAAGAAAGTGTTTTTATTTTTCAGCCTCATAAAAGCTTTGACATGGCAGCCACAGTGGTAACTTTGTAACATGATAAGACAATCATGATTTCCTGAACAACTATTTAAACTTCTTCCACCAGTGAGACTCATTCAGCTCCAACTTACCAGAAATGACCTTTAAATGGTCCATACCAAGTTTTGTTATTTTTCAGATCGTTCTGAAATCCAAGATGGCCGCCATGGTGGCCATCTCGAAAAACACATTTTAAACTTCTTCTCCATGCAGTTTCACTGGTGCCTTTGAGCTGGAAATTGGTGAGGGTGTTAAGGAAGGGGAGCCAACAAAGTGTTGTTATTTTTTAGCCTGGTAAAAATTTGACATGGCAGCCATAGCGGCAATTTTGTAACATGATTGCAGAATTATTGTATTCCTGAACAATGCCTATTTTAAACTTCTTCTTAAGTTCCACAAGTAACATTCAACTCAAACTTGGCTACAATGATCTTGAGATGGTCCTTTATATCAGTATTGTCTTAATCTAATTGATGATTGATCAATTCCATTTTCATATTTGTAGATATGTTTTATAAATTGAATATATTATGAACTTTCCTTTTCAGGCCATTTTCCTTGAATTAGAGAGACTACAAATCATATTGATGTGACCCTTTTTATTGACTCCCTTGGAAGGTCACATGTTTGACTGTACCAGTATCTTGTTTGTGACTTTTAGTTTTCTGATTTGTACTACAGGCCCTGCAAGCTGTACCTTTAACAAGCCGGGAGATTGTAGTTACATGTCAGTGTTTGACCCAGAGATGCCATCGATGAAGTGGGAAAAAGTTGACTTATCCGGGACAACACCATTCCCTCAGGACCACACTACTATGTCTGCTATAGGTATACAAATGGTGGGGCTGACCTTCCCGTGGAACTGAAGGGCGGGGTCGAAAAAGGGGGGAGGATATTTGGCTATTTTGCGAAGGACAATTTCTCTATGTAAATGTATGCACTGGATATCATTCTTATTTGACTGGAAGTATCCCTAGATGGTAGGGATTCAAAGTTGTGCAAGTAGGGCTGGGCCAAATAGGGGAAATATAGCAAATATTATAAATTCCTTCTACAGTAGGAAAAAAGGAGTTGGTCCATATTTAGTCTGAAACATGATTTAGTGAAGGGGAACGTTTTTTATAAACAGGAAGGTAATATAAGGCAGGACCCCCAAGGATCTGAAGGGTCCAGGGATTCAATAGGGGATATATTTCAAATTCTTCAAAATTCTTCTCTTTCAAAGGAAAGATTCTATCCAAATTGGGTCTAAACTATCCTTAGGTTGAGGAAATTCTTTTTGTTCAAAAGGTCACCTGGGTCTCCGGGCCCCAAGGGGTGAGTCAAATAAGGTAAATTTAGCTATATATAAATTCTTTATAATCTTTCTTCAGTAGGAATGACAGGATTTTAATTTAAGGTCTCCACATTGGAGATACAGGTGCTCTTTAGGATCACTCTGTCCAGATATCTGTCTGCCCATCCTTAAATTAGTTCTCGGCTGTTAATTTTTTTATTTATCTGATTTAAAAGAAATTTAGCCTAAAGGTCGAGGTAAAAAAAATTTTTGCATCTTTTAACTGCTGAATGCTTTGTTGGTCTGAATTAAACATGGAGTCAACTGACCAAAGATTAAGAAGACTGGGTTGAATGTCAAGTTCATTTTGGTTCAATGTTTCACATTTTGCCATACAGTAATCACTGAAATATCTTAGTGAGTGATACAGGCCTCTTGTTTTGAAAATGGGCAACTGATAATAATAGTCTGCATCATATTTTGAAAGTTAATTTCAAGTCCCATATGAATTGTTTCTACCTTTTGTAAATTAATCAAACATTTGAAAAGGTGCTAATTGATTTGCGAAATTTAAAATTTCAAAACTATTTACAGCTGGGATGACTGCAAAATATTGGCTGCATGAAATTAAAAAACTTGGCACTAACTGTATTTCCCTGTTTAGGAGGTGTATACTTGAGTCAGCAGTATGGTGATACTAGCAAAGAGTACGATGGTTACTCCTCTTGGCTTGTCACACCTCCCATCAACTCGCAGTCGGTCTCCAGCGTGGAATTTCAGCTGATAAAGAATGGTCACTCTCGTCTAACTGTCGGCTTTATCCCTGTTGGTGAGCTCGCTGCGAACCAAACTTTACGAGATGCCCTACAGAAGTATAATATGGACCGCAGTAACTCCACAGTAACTCCACTCTTAGTCATAGAAGCTTCTAACGATGCTGACATGTGGCAGAGCTATTGTGTTGACCTCAGTGACCTTCAGAAACAAAACGGCAGTATTGTATTTATCCATCAAGGTGTTGATCCGATGTCTAATGCCTATTCCGATGCCTATGTGTATATAGACGACATCTTTATGGAAAGTGAAAGTTGTCAGAGTAAGTATCATCTGTAAGAAAAACAACAAGTTTACAAGACAGGTTCCATAAGGCCTTTCTGAAATTGAATGCTTCTTCAGGAGGATCTAAACTTATGTTTATTTCTGTCACCAAGATACATGATGTTCAAGTTGTATACATATATACTGTGCCTACCGGGGAGGTATATGTAGTACATGTATATGTATATTTTGTACAGTATTCAACCTAGCCCATTGAGCACTAACAAAAGCACAAAAGGGATGGGCTTAATAAAAAAAACATATACACGGAAACGTGTCCATGTGAAATCTGGGTGGAAAAAAATGGAGATACATGTAACTATTTCTCTGTTCCTATAAGATAATATTACATCAATGAAATTTATAACAAAACTCACAACAATAAATACATTGTAGAGAGTCTGGACACTTGTGACTGGGAGAACCCTCACAGTTGTGGTATCAGATACGGGGATGATGACGTCTGTCCACTGAACACAGATTTCCGCTGGCAGCTTGTATATCTATCTAATGGTAAGTTTTTTAAGCCAGTCAATTTTGATGAGAGTATTATAGTACGGTACATGTTGTCTGTCCGTACTTCTGTCTCTCTATCCATTATAAACTTGTGTTTATCAGGAGATCTCCTCTTACATTTTTTACCTATCAATTTAAAACTTGGTATATAGTACAATCATGATATGAAGTAGTGTTTTCCTTCAAAGAAATTTGATGCGACTATTTTTGCAGAAGTTAGAGCGCTTTGCTTATTTCAGTATTTTATATTTTGTCCAAAGCTCTACTCTTACATTTTTGAACTGATTTGTTTCAAACTAAAAACAATTTGGTTTAATTAAAATAACCAAAAAAAAAACACAGATTTACCTGGATAATTTGAAAAACAGATTTTTGTGGGGGAAAAATTGATTTCTGTGTTATTTTTTCACCTCTCTGATAATTTTCAATATTTATCTGCTTAAAAGTGTAGAGACAATGGATATTTTAAGAACTGCTTCCAGTCATTATATAACACACTGGGATACTCAATTAACAGGCAGTTGATCATAGACCTTGATAGTTGACACTCCAATACATTAGTTCACACTCCAATACAATAGTTCACACTCCAGTACAATAGTTCACACTCCAGTACAATAGTTCACACTCCAATACATTAGTTCACACTCCAGTACAATAGTTCACACTCCAATACATTAGTTCACACTCCAGTACAATAGTTCACACTCCAATACAATAATTCACACTCCAGTACAATAGTTCACACTCCAATACAATAGTTCACACTCCAGTACAATAGTTCACACTCCAATACATTAATTCACACTCCAATACATTAGTTCACACTCCAGTACATTAGTTCACACTCCAATACAATAGTTCACACTCCAATACAATAGTTCACACTCCAATACAATAGTTCACACTCCAGTACAATAGTTCACACTCCAGTACAATAGTTCACACTCCAATACATTAGTTCACACTCCAATACAATAGTTCACACTCCAATACAATAGTTCACACTCCAGTACAATAGTTCACACTCCAATACAATAGTTCACACTCCAATACAATAGTTCACACTCCAATACATTAATTCACACTCCAGTACAATAGTTCACACTCCAATACAATAGTTCACACTCCAGTACAATAGTTCACACTCCAATACAATAGTTCACACTCCAGTACAATAGTTCACACTCCAATACATTAGTTCACACTCCAATACATTAGTTCACACTCCAATACATTAGTTCACACTCCAATACATTAGTTCACACTCCAATACAATAGTTCACACTCCAATACAATAGTTCACACTCCAATACATTAATTCACACTCCAGTACAATAGTTCACACTCCAGTACAATAGTTCACACTCCAATACAATATTTCACACTCCAGTACAATAGTTCACACACCAGTACAATAGTTCACACTCCAATACATTAGTTCACACTCCAATACATTAATTCACACTCCAGTACAATAGTTCACACTCCAGTACATTAATTCACACTCCAGTACAATAGTTCACACTCCAGTACAATAGTTCACACTCCAATACATTAGTTCACACTCCAATACAATAGTTCACACTCCAATACAATAGTTCACACTCCAATACAATAGTTCACACTCCAATACATTAGTTCACATTCCAATTAATAGAATTTGAATAATTTTCTTTTGCACACAGAACACATGCTGATTGCGGATTCCTCCTACGGCTGGCTAAATGACAATGCCACTGTCTACTTGCCGTCAAACAGTTCTGGTCAGTCTTTACAGTTCAAGTATAGGTTCCGTAGCAAGGAGAACACATGGATAGGTGTCAAATTAGGTTCATATAATTATGGAATAACAAATTTGTTCCCTGTTGATAACTGGCAGCATTACTGCGTCCATACTCCAAGTGAGAAGACAGAATGGAGGCTTGAGCTACAAACACAGAGAGGACGAAGTCCGTCATCAGATGTTGCCATTGTAGATATTGGTTTATCCGATTCTCCATGTCCAGGTAAAATTGTGTTAAGATTCCATTTACCATGTTTAGGTTTAGGCCTAATATTTCATATATGTACATGTATCTGTTTGTAAGAGTTTCCATGTCAAGGTAAATTTCTTCAATGATATTTCTGATGTCAGTTCAACTCAAACAAAGAGTAATTATGATTGTTAACAAGGCTGTTATGTTTTTATACAGTACACAATGTTACTTTACACAATATAAAATTTGTTAATTTGAGCTTCTAATTCTAAACATTAATTGTCTTCCTTCGTCATGTTCTTTACTGTATTAGATATATACTAATCAACACAATGTATCACTATGTGTTGTTGATATTACGGTTAAAATTTTAATTTCCTGTCATTTGTACTTGTGAAATTATGATAATTTTTCTAATTTCTAATTTAATAATTTAATTGTTAATGATCTGGTATAACATTTCAGAGGTGTCAGCAAACTGTACCTTTGAAAGTAGCAGCACATGCGGCTTTGCTATGGACAAAGGATGGTTTCTAAAAAAACACCAAGGACAACCAGGTGAGATAGAAGGTGTCAAACCGATCGAGTCAGGACCCCTCTTAACACTATATTGGTTTACGGTAACCCAACCTGTTTTGTTTTGGTCCTTCTGTGCACGTGCGTACGTATGTACTCAGCACTAAAGTTTGTCAGCGCTCTAACCGCTTCATTCCTTGAGGGATTTTGATCCCAAGCACAATTACATAGGACCGAAATATCTCGGACAGTATTTAAGTTTCAAGGCTTGTTGGGTCAAGGTCACTATTACTATTTTTTGGAAATACTTTGTCAGCACCCTAGTAGCTTTATTGTTCGAGTGATTTAGATCAAGCCTCACGCAATGATACAGGACAGTTTGAGTTTCAGGGTTGTAAGGTCAATGTCAAAACTACTTTTTGTTTTCTAGGTCATCTGACCCAAAGGGTCAGGATGACCTAAAGTCATTGTGCATCATGCGCTGTGCACCGTCCGTAAACTTTTCATTAAAATGACTTCTTCTCAATAACCAGAATGGCGAAAGTATTGAATTTTGCATGTAGCTTCCTTGGATTAAGTTCTACCAATTTTGTTAAAATGAATGACCTTGCATGACCTTCATTCAAGGTCACGGGGGTCAAATAGGCTAAAATCTTCAAACGACTTCTCAATAACTAACAAGCCCAGGGACTTGATATTATGCTTGTAGCATGCTGGGGTGAAGGGCTACCATGTTTGTTTAAATGAATGACCTTAACCTTCATTCAAGGTCACATGGGTCAAATACGCTAAAATCTTCAAACAACTTCTTCACAATAACCTTGAGGCGCAAGGACTTGATATGAGGCATGTAGCATGCTGGGGTGAAGGGCTACCAAGTTTGTTCAAATGAATGACCTTGACCTTCATGCAAGGTCACATGGGTTGAATGGGCTTAAATCTTTAAACTATGATTTCTTGATAGCCAAGAGAATCTGATACGTGATATTTAGCTAATAGTATACTGGAATGAAGGACTAGAAAATTTATTGACATGAATAAACCTAGTCTACTCTGATATTCGAATAAAGTGGTAATCAGCAAAGTATTTGCAGAAATAACCTGGATAAACTTCAAAGTTGTTGTAGAGCCAGGTGAGCGATACAGGCCCATTGTGCCTCTTTTTGCATCTTTCTGATCTCGCACCAAGAAATGCCCCTTTGTATACTTGCTATAGTAGTATGGTGTACTCAAGGTAGTCAGATGACCATTAAGGCCCGTTGGTCCTCTTGTTTTCTTAGAAAATCCCAGTTTCATTTTATATAAATTCTCATTCATAATACTAACATTACAGTTTCTTGTATTATTAATCTCGACAACTTTCCCACTTCCTCCAATCCATGTCCTGGATAATTTTGAAGAATGTAGTAAGAAGCATCAGAAACCAATAAGGACATGGTATATTCTTCATTGAGGACATGGACAACCTTATTTCAAAGGTGTTTTATGCACCAAATTTTCAGAAATGTTTACAAATAAAGCGTTATTAGATGTTCAATACTGTGGCCCAAATAACCTTAGCAGAACATGTTTTGTATAAATAAGTATTTTATCCTGTAGAAAACCTGCAAAGGGGCCGGGTGAAACTAGTTGAATAACTTATACATTGATGCTTATGTGGTACCCTTACTTATTTCTCCTCTACGGCTCAATTACCCTACATACTTTAGAACATCAAGTTGAAAGGTTCTTAAAGGACCTAGATCTTCCCAGCATGAAGGACAGCATATTGCATGTCTCTAATATCCTATATTTGTTAATTTCAGGCCATTACCTGTCAATCCACACTCAGTACAGTGAATACCAGTACCGTAATCTGCTGTCCCCTCCTGTCACCAGTGATTCCGGGGCAAGTCTCTGTGTAGAGTTTCTGTACCTTATGAAAATATCCATCATTGATGACATCAGCTACATCATGGTGAACCTGTTTGATCTTGCGTACTCCCAATCCGATGCCCATGGAAGCTAAGAAGATTACATATCATTCCAATTACTGGTTAATGGAGCGAGTCACTGTCAATTTATCACGCTTCCGATTCCAGATTCAGGTTGTTTCCGATACCATCACAGAGTATGGAATTGATAACATTAAGGTCACCGAAGGCAGCTGTCAGCCTGTAGGTAAGTGGTATTGAGTATATAACTGTACATTGATATTGTATTGAATATATAACTGTACATTGATATTGTATTGAATATATAACTGTACATTGATATTGTATTGAATATATAACTGTACATTGATATTGTATTGAATATATAACTGTACATTTGATATTGAATTGAATATATAACTGTACATTGATATTGTATTGAATATATAACTGTATATTTGATATTGAATTGAATATATAACTGTACATTGATATAACTGTACATTGATATTGTATACAGATTGTTAAAATGTCTTATGAATGCCTGTTATAATGTGGGGTACATATGTATTTCACAAAGTTTAGAAAATATGGGGGGGGGGGGGGGGGGGGACTTAAAAAGGGTTAATCTGTATTCATGTGTAAATACTAGTAAAAGCAAATAGATTTGTTGCAGATTTGATATTGTTTATGTTAATGCCTGTCACATGTGTATTTCACAAAATAAAATCCAGACAAAACATTAACTAAAAGAGTATAGAGTAAACCCACACCAGTATATTTGAAATAAGCCATGGATTATTAAACTGAAAATCAGTTGTAGTTAATTATAACAAGTTCTTGTCAGAATAAATCAATTTAATAGAATAGCATGAACATTGCAGGTGATTATCTTAAATAAAGACACATATTTGTTATTAGTAGCAATAGTTAGGCATTTCTGTTTGAAGACCTTTTAAACATGTTTTGTTTAATATATTGATGCCATATGAAATTTCAGTGCCCTAATTAACAATTATGTTTGTATTACTGTATACCTGGTAATTTTGCCCACGTTTAATTTTCGCCATTTTCGCCCTTTGAAGATAGTGCGAATTTAAGATGAAGGCGAAAATTTCAAGCTGAGTTGAAGGATTTATAAACCATAGTACAAGTGTAGTCAGATCACAAACATACCCTCTTACTTTTCAACTGTAAAATCATGTACATGTACTAGGCTTAGCATTTTCAATTAAAAAACGATACATACTAAGTTATTTTAAAATTTCAGTCATTTTTTTTAAATTATGTAGTCCAGTCATGATAAAAATGAAATACAGAGTGGCATCAAATTCCTGCCATGGAAAAGACTAATTTGATGAGTTCACCGTCGCTTAATTGTGGCTTCCATTCATGTACATGTATGTACATGTGAACAAGAGAAAACACTGGTCAGTCATTAGTCACAGTGCGGTGAACTTTCAATTGATCGTGCCCATGCATACCTGATATTACTTGAATTAGCAGGGACTAAAAGAAAATCTGAGCACAGGTAAACGTTCTTTGTTTGACACCAGATCACATTTTACATCTCATGCTGATAAGACAATTGGGGAACTCGATAAGTCCTGAGTGGTCCGAGTGCAACTTGTATTGAGAATTCCGAACAGAATTTTTCGATTTTACAAAAGAGGAAAAGGATATTTCTGGAAAACCATTTAGGGCGAATTTGAAACAGGGCGAATATGTTTTGTGTTGCTCAAGGACGAAAATAACCTGGGGCGAAAATTACCAGGTATACAGTATAAGGAAACACAGAATCCAGAAAATATAAGCTGAACATTTGTTTACATGTGTAAACCACAAAGTTTATCCTCAAGGCCAACCTGTAATACAAGGTCAAACTGCATGTGATATAGCATCAAACTGTGATAAAAGGTCAAACTACATGTATGATATAATGTCAAGATTAAACTGAGATATAAGGTCAAAAGAAACATTGAAGGGAAAGCTGGTTTTTGTAAAAACAGTTTGAAAGAAGTCTAAATTATAATACAGTAAAGAATTTTCCCATACTGATCCTTCTCATAACTGATCATTTCTTGATAAGAAACAAAATGACACTAATATTTGGATTAATTATGAACAATTTGAAACACTATTAAAACAGTTTAGCTCACCTTGTCCAAAGGACCAAGATGAGCTTATGCCATACCGTGGTCGCTGATTGGAATTTAATTTTTACTGGTTAGCATCATAATGGGGTGGGGACTAGGGACTTAGTTTCTTTCCACACAATCATGTAAAAACAATCCTTTGGGTCTTCTTACACCCCTAGGGAGTCTGGACTTCATATTTTATATATATCTTTGAAGCAGTTGAGATCCCTTAATTCCCCATACCCATACTAGTATATAGTATTGTTAGCAACAAATAAAGCTATTAACAAATTGAACATGAACATATTTTGATGTTTGGTCATATTCAACCAGGTAAGTGATGCATGCCCTCTGGGCCTCTTGTTTCCTGCCAAAATGATTAATATATACATGTACTTGAAATTACAATCAGTTATAGTTAATTTGGTTCACTTCTACAAACTGAACCCACCCTTACCCAGCCAAATGTTCACATCTAATGTATGGCTGGTTTTTAGGTGAAGTTTTGCTCTTCTCTTCATGATAAAATTTGTATTTTGGAGCAGGATGAAATGTGGTTTATAGAAATTTTACACTTTCAGATTGTGGTAACAACTTATTCTCCTGCTCTGTGGACAATATGTGCATCGCCATGGAACATGTGTGTGACAGTATAGCTCACTGTCCTGGTGGTGAGGACGAACGAAACTGTGGTATGTATGTACACAACGTGACTGTTTGTCTCGTTATGGTACACAGTGAGGGAAATAGACAACCCCGCTAGGTCAGCGTAATCCAAACAGTTAAACCCCCACCCCCACCCCCCACCCCCGACCTGTTGCATCATTCTTTAGATACATTTTTCCAGAACTGATTTCTATTTAATTGTGATGAATCCCTAATTAACTCAAATATCAACACATATAGTAGGTAGCTATACATCACTTCATTATCTGACATATTTAATAAGAATAAATTGCTGTGTGTATGTTTATTAATCTTCAAGTTCCTAACAGAAATTTCCGTCGTTTTCCAAGATGGCGGACATTGAGAATTGACGATCTTTTTTTTCCGAAAAAAACAACTTGAAAACGTCTCTACCTGTATAATTTGCGCACCCCTAACTTTAAACTTTATTTCAGTACAAAAAAACTGTCCAAATTACACAAGTTTTTACGATACTGTAGATTACTGTAGATTAATCAGATAGGCTCTTTATCAGAAAGGCTTTTTATCAGATTGGCTCTTTATCAGATATGCTTTTAATCACATAGGCTCTTTATCAGATTGGCTCTTTATCACATAGGCTTTTAACAGATAGGCTTCTTATCAGATTGACTCTCTATCAGATAAGCTCAAGCAGATTGTCTTTTTAGGTCACCTGAGACAAAGTCTCAGTTGACCTATTGCAATCGCCTTTTGTCCGGCGTCGTGCGTCGTGCGGTGTGCGTCGTCCGTCGTCCGTCGTAAACAATTTACATTTTCAACTTCTTCTTAAAAACTGCTTAACTAAATTCAATGAAATTTTACAGGAAGCTTCCATGGTTGAGGGTGAACCAAAATTGTGAATTATATGGTCCCCACCCCCCAGGGGCCTGAGGGGCGGGGCCAAAAAGGGTCAAATTGACTAAAACTTCAAAAATCTTCTTCTCTACTCTCAGATAAGGTGGAATCAAGCACTCTTCATAGATGAAAGGGTCTTAAGGTGCTTTACCAAAATTGTGAATTTCATGACCCTGGGGTCTCATGTTTGCCCCTGAGGAAGGGGTAAACTTTACTATATTTTATATAGGGAAATCACATTTTTGACTATTATTTGTTGGATTTGTATTGGAATTCATTCTAACTTGTATCAAATTATCAGCATGGGATGACAGTTTGATGGTATGTACATGTTGGCCCTAGTTGACCCCCAGGGGCTGGTGGGCGGGGCCAAAAAGGGTCAAATTGACAAAAATTTCAAAAATATTCTTCTCTACTCTCAGATATGGTAGAATCAAATACTTTTCATAGATGGAAGGGTCTTAAGGTGCTTTACCAAAATTGTGAATTTCATGACCCTGGGGTCTCATGTTTGCCCCTGGGGAGGGAGTAAACTTTACTATAGTTTATATAGGGAAATCACATTTTTGACTATTATTTGTTGGATTTGTATTGGAATTCATTCTAACTTGTATCAAATTATCAGCATGGGATGACAGTTTGATGGTATGTACATGTTGGCCCTAGTTGACCCCCAGGGGCTGGTGGGCGGGGCCAAAAAGGGTCAAATTTACAAAAATTTCAAAAATCTTCTTCTCTACTCTTAGATATGGTAGAATCAAATACTCTTCATAGATGGAAGGATCTTAAGGTGCTTTACCAAAATTGTGAATTTCATGACCCTGGGGTCTCACGTTTGCCCCTGGGGAGGGGGTAAACTTTACTATAGTTTATATAGGGAAATCACATTTTTGACTATTATTTGTTGGATTTGTATTGGAATTCATTCTAACTTGTATCAAATTATCAGCATGGGATGACACTTTGATGGTATGTACAGGTTGGCCCTAGTTGACCCCCAGGGGCTGATGGGCGGGGCCAAAAAGGGTCAAATTGACTAAAATTTCAAAAATCTTCTTCTCTACTCTCAGATATGGTAGAATCAAATACTCTACATAGATGGAAGGATCTTAAGGTGCTTTACCAAAATTGTGAATTTCATGACCCTAGGGTCTCATGTTTGCCCCTGGGGAGGGGGTAAACTTTACTATAGTTTATATAGGGAAATCACATTTTTGACTATTATTTGTTGAATTTTTATTGGAATTCATTCTAACTTCGTTAACATTATCAGCTTGGGATGACAGTTTGATGGTATGTACATGTTGGCCCTGACTGACCCCCAGGGGCTGATGGGCGGGGCCAAAAAGGGTCAAATTAACAGAAATTTTAAAAATCTTCTTCTTACAGCCCAAATAAGGTAGAATTAAATACTCTTCACAGATCGAAGGGTCTTAAGGTGCTTTACCATAATTGTGAATTTCCTAGCCCTGGGGTCTTGCGTTTGCCCCATGGGAGGGGATAAACTTTACTATAGTTATAGGGAAATCACATTTTTGACTATCATTTGTTTTATTTGTTTTGAAATTCATTCTTTCATTCAAATTTACTGAAATATTTCAAAAATCAGGTGACCGTTAAGGCCCATGGGCCTCTTGTTATTAGATAGCTTGCAAAAGGCTTTTTAGCTCACCTGTCCAAAGGGCAAGTGAGCTTATGCCATCCGGCCGTCTGGCGTCAACTTTTTCATTTAAACAGCTTCTTCTCAATAACCAAGAGGCCCAGGGACTTGATATTAGGCCTGTACCATCCTGGACTGAAGGACTACAAAGTTTGTTCAAATGAATGACCTTGACCTTCATTCCAGGTCGCATTGTTCGAATAGGCTTTAATCTTCAAACGTCTTCTACTCAAAAACCAAGAGGCCCAGGGACTTGATATTGGGCCTGTAGCATGCTGAGGTGAAGGGCTACCAAGTTTGTTCAAATAAATGACCTTTACTTTCATTTAAGGTCATATGGGTCAAAAAGGCTATAATCTTCAAACAACTTCTTCTCAATAACCAAGAGGCCCAGGGACTTGATATTGGACCTGTAGCATGCATAGGTGAAGGGCTACCAAGTTTGTTCAAATAAATGACCTTGACCTTCATTCAAAGTCACATGGGTCAAATAGGTTATAATCTTCAAACGACTTCTTCTCAATAACCAAGAGGCCCAGGGACTTGATATTGGGACTGTAGCATGCTTGCATAAATGGCTACCAAGTTTGTTCAAATAAATGACCTTGAATGAAGGTCAAGGTCACATAGGTCAAATAGGCTATAATCTTCAAACGAATTCTCCTCAATAACTAAGAGGCACAGGAACTTTTTATTAGGCCAAGTTTGTTCAAATGAATGACCTTGACCTACATTCTATATCACAGGGGTGAAATCTGCTTAAATCTGTAAACAATGATTTTGCGATACACAAGAGTCTCCGAGACCTGATATTAGGCCAATAGTATGCTTGAAAGAAGGACTAGAAAATTTATTGATATGAATAAATCTAGCCTTCTCTGATATTTGAATAAAGAGGTAATCAGCATAGTATCTGTAGAAATGACCTCAATCAACTTCAAAGTTGCTGTAGAGCCAGGTGAGCGATACAGGCCCATTGGGCCTCTTGTTCATATGTAAAACAACTGCAAGATAAACATGAAAAATTGTGATTTTACCCAAACATTATTGTATATTATAACAGGTTCCTTTAAGGCTGAGAGTTTCAACTGTTCATTTGGAGATCCTCATATGTGTGGCTACAGGACCTTAAGAAGTGAAATATCAATGTTCAGTACATGTGACCACACCACTAGGGATGATTCAGGTAAACCTGCTTACAAAGGTGATTATTACTCTAATTTACCTGCTTACAAAGGTGATTATTACTCTAATAAACCTGCTTACGGAGGTGATTATTACTCTGGAGGTGATTATTACTCTAATTAACCTGCTTACAAAGGTGATTATTACTCTAATAAACCTGCTTACAAAGGTGATTATTACTCTAATAAACCTGCTTACAAAGGTGATTATTACTCTAATTAACCTGCTTACGGAGGTGATTATTACTCTAATTAACCTGCTTACAAAGGTGATTATTACTCTAATTAACCTGTTTACGGAGGTGATTATAACTCTAATTAACCTGCTTACGGAGGTGATTATTACTCTAATTAACCTGCTTACAAAGGTGATTATTACTGTAATTAACCTGCTTACAAAGGTGATTATTACTCTAATTAACCTGCTTACGGAGGTGATTGTTACTGTAATGAACCTGCTTATGAAGGTGATTATTACTCTAATTAACCTGCTTACAAAGGTGATTATTACTCTAATTAACCTGCTTACGGAGGTGATTGTTACTGTAATTAACCTGCTTATGAAGGTGATTATTACTCTAATTAACCTGCTTACAGAGGTGATTATTACTCTAATTAACCTGCTTATGAAGGTGATTATTACTCTAATTAACCTGCTTACAAAGGTGATTATTACTCTAATTAACCTGCTTACAAAGGTGATTATTACTGTAATTAACCTGCTTATGAAGGTGATTATTACTGTAATTAACCTGCTTATGAAGGTGATTATTACTGTCATTAACCTTCTTACAAAGGTGATTATTACTCTAATTAACCTGCTTACAGAGGTGATTAGTACTCTAATTAACCTGCTTACAAAGGTGATTATTACTCTAATTAACCTGCTTACAAAGGTGATTATTACTCTAATTAACCTGCTTACAAAGGTTATTATTACTCTAATTAACCTGCATCTTATTTACTTTGTTTATCTCCCCAATAACGGCTACTCCTCCTAAACTACTGAGGGAATTTCAATGAAGGTTTATGGCAATAACCCCTTATACATTGTAGATGTGCATAATCTATATCATGTTGTAATTTTGTGGTTATCATGGTAACCAGGTTACTATACTTTGTTTTTTGGGTGAGGGGGAATTTTGTCCAGTCAACTCCTCATAAACCTGTGAACTGCTTCAAGTCAAACTACACAGGAGTGATAGAGACCATGTGTAAATGTGCATGCATGATATTTCTCTACAGAATTTTTGGTTTCCAAGGTTACTAGGTTTCAATACCCATATTCTTTTGGAAAACTTTGTCAAGACAACTCTGACAACTCCTATATAGCTATCAACTGAATTTTATTTGAAATACACACTAATGTTAGGGACTCATAATGTGTACATATGCATGCAGGTTTTTTCCCCACAAATTTAGGTTGCCATGGTAACCCGTTCACTAAAAACAGTTTTTTGTTGGAAAATCTTCACCAGAGGGGCGGGGGGTATGAGTTGGCCCTCTGGACGACAGTTCTAGTTGAGTTTACTATGTTTATACCCCAGTAAATCTGCTTTTTTCTCTGGTAATTTTGTCTATGGCTCCAGAAATGCAATTTATCATTGAGGTTCAAGTTTGTTTATCATTCAGGTAAGTCATCTTCTTTACCAGGTAAACCTTCCCATGGTACCAATCTGTCCTGTCTTTCCAGGCTATGGTATACTGGTATCCATGGTATTGATCAATCTGTCCTCTATTTCCAGGCTATGGTATACTGGTATCCCATGGACTTGATCTTGGTGACACCAATGGATTTTCACTGCAGTATATGGAGAGTCCTGTAGTTGTTATAGGAGCCAGCAGCTGTTTAATGTTTTATGTTTATGGTCAAAATGAGTTACCACTGCGTTTAAGTCTGAAACATACAGAAGGTCATATCACAAGGATTGGAGATTGTAATACTGTTGTTGGGAAGGAACTGGATTGGTACCGGATAACCATGGATATTCCCTCAGGAAACTACAGTCTTATATTTGAGGCGGGAGAACATTTCTGGTCAAGATATTTTGGGTTGTGCTTAGATGACATTAGTGTGATGGATGGACAATCATGTGATAACATTGGTGAGTAACATCAACATATTTAGGCTTAGATAATAATTCTGGAAAAATGACTAGAGAACAACAGCATTATTTCACTTGAACCCACGAACCACCATCTCTTCATTTCTTACACTAATTTTGTCCCTATGTAATAGAGCGCATGATCAATTAAATCACTGCCTCCGCTAGGGATCGAACCCGGGACCTCTGGCTTGCTAGTCTTACGCTCAACCGATCAAGCTAAAGAGAAGATCTCTCTAGCCGAGCGGTATATTGCGGCTAGTATTTACCAGGGTTACATACTCCCCCTCCAGGAAAGAACTTGTCCTGAAGTTTCCAGGGGTAACAGCGATGCTTTCGCAAGCAGCGATGAGTATCATTCCCGTGTCCCTACATGGGCGCCAATGTAACAGAGCGCATGATCAATTAAATTTAAATCACTGCCTCCGCTAGGGATCGAACCCGGGACCTCTGGCTTACTAGTCTTACGCTCAACCGATCGAGCTAAAGAGAAGATCTCTAGCCTAGCGGTATATTGCGGCTAGTATTTCCCAGGGTTACAAATATATACTTTAAGCATTGGATGACCTTGGTGAGGTCATGTATCGAAAGTAGGTTACTCTGACCTATGACCTTTTACCTGCATCATAGAAAAAGCTTGTGTGGACTATTATCTTGGAAATGTATACAACTTGTCACTGAAACTTCATACTTAGAGCAAAAGTTCAACAATTTGTGAAGCAGTGTCAGGTTTCAAATTATATATATATGCTATATTTTGACCTTTGACATACATTAAAGTAAATATTTTTATCATTTTACATTTTGTTGGTGACTCACCAAGTTCACTTGTTTAAGATAGTTGTGTGTTGTGATTACAGGGTGTGGTCCAAATGAGTTTCTGTGCCACAACTCTTCATTGTGTATCCCTGCCCACCGTCAATGTGATTCCATCATTAACTGTCCTGATGGTGAGGATGAACAGAACTGCAGTAAGTATTCTATCAACATATTTTTTAAATTTTTTTGATACCTAGCTAATTCCCTGAAAGGTATTTTGTTTCAACAATTTTTACAAAAAGTCATTGTCGGAAGGACCAAGGTGAGCTCATGCCATACTGTAGTGCCTGTCGTCCGTCGTCTGTCAGTCAATAATCTTCTTCATATCCGCTCAATGGAATTTGACCAAATTTGGTCAGAATTGTACAAATGGTGGGTCTGCATGACCCCCTGAGGGGGACTGAGGGGCGGGGCGAAAAGGAGTCAATTTGGCTAAATTGATATAAACAACTTCTCTGAAACTATGCAATAGATATCGCTAATATTTTACTGGAAGCATCTCAAAGGAGTAGGTATTCAGAATTGTACAAATGACAGGGCTGACACCACGGGCGGCTGAGGTGCGGGGGCCGAAAGGGGTTAATTTGGCTATTGATATTGATATAAACACTTTCTTCTCTGAAACTGAGCAATGGATATTGCTCATGTTTGACTGGTAGAATCTCTTTGGGGTAGGGATTCAAAATTGTACAAATAGTGGGGCTGACCCCCTTGGGGACAGAGGGCGGGGACAAAAGGGGCCAATTTGTATAAACAACTTCTTCTCTGAAACTAAGAAATATATATTGCTCATAATTGTGTGGTAGCATCCCTATCGTGGGGTTGGGCCAAAAGGCAATATTTCACTTCATGGATTAATGCACTTTTTGGCATCAAAATCTCACATTCTTAGAATTACAATAAAACCAATCTACATGTACCCATATAAAATGCTTATGATATATTGACATAGCAAGACCGGCGACAAATATACATGAGCATCATTCTTGTTTTATATCTCATGAAACCAGGTGAGCAATATAGGCCCTCTGGGCCACTTGTTCCTGTCCCTTATCCTTAAAAATTCTAGCCAATTTATTGTCCTTGAAGGACTTTATTATCAGATCAAAGAAAAAGAAAAAATACTTCAACCATTTTTTCAACCCCATCTTCCGTGTTCATTTTCTATAGGAAGTATCATTGCCCAGGTGTAAAATTCATTGACGCCTAGGTGTAACCACCAGTGCCTTGTCAGTACAATTGAACCTAGTGATTCTTGGGTGAAGGGGAACTTATTTTACATAAAAGGTCAAAGGTCAAATTTATGGCAGCATTTTTCAACCGATCTCTTTGAAACTTGATATACATTATAATCATGACTTTTGATGCAACTATAGGTGCTGAAGTCACTCCCCTTTGTTTATTTTGGTAGTCAATTTTTTTGTTTGGAGATCTCCTACATTTTTCAAAACAATTTCTTAGGAACTTATTAGGCTTAAAAATTATTATACATGTATGTTGTATTTGCCTAATACAATTTTGGTTCAATAAATTTTGCAAAAGTTATTGCCATTTTTGTTTATTTTAGTATTTGATTTTTGTCCAGGGGTCTCCTCTTGAAATTTGGTAGATTTTATAATCATAATATCAAGTTAGGTTTGATAAGTGGGAGATTTTGATTTCTTGTTTTCCAAAATTTGTTAAAAAAAAATGAAAATTGACTTTGTAGTATAGCATGCAAGTTAAGGCGCTCTTAAGGAGTTGCAAATCTGATTTATGTAACATTGTTTATAACACATGTAACAGGGTGCTCATGCCTGCCACGGGTTATAGAGAATCCAAAAAGCCATAGTTTGGTTTACACTTTATTCTCCAGGTAAAAACCCTGTAAAAACATACAAATACACAATTTTAAAACTACAATTCACAATACCTAATGCGCTTTACATTACGATACATTTACAGCCTCTTTTTACAATTTATACATATCTTCAGAGGATATACAATTCTGGACAATTAAACTACATAAAAGTCCATAACGGCTATATTATACGTGTTACATATTACATTACAATTACCCTACACTAGAAATAACATACATACCCTATCCCTTGGACAGGGGTTCCTCTCCCGATGATATTACGGGACTCGTAGACAAAGTATAAATTACGAGCACACAAGCGTTCTGTTAAGGAAAAGAAAGCCAAAAATAAATAACCCGCTTCAAGTTAACGCTATCCATTTTACTAAATATAATAAATAAAACCATTTAAAATTACCAGAACTTACTTTATTTTAAAGATAGAATACGGCCTCTCGTTGTAAAAAGCACAACGGAGGACCCCACCAGATATATATTTATATTCAACAATAATAGAAAATAGAAATACAGTTATACAACTTCTCTATTATAATTAGAAATTTATACTTTAAACTTACTTTAACAATAAGCTGGCAGATAGTCAACAGTCAAGCCGTGCATGTATATACGTCCTCACCCGTGTGTCGCTGATGTGATAGTCCACGGGTGGCGCGGTCCTACAGGTCGGGTACACTCAGTCACGTGACAACATATACATGACATACACGGGCAACACAAGGTACATGTACAAGACGCGGGAAACTGAACATTACGTAAATGTAAGCACAAGACGCGGGAATACAAAACTTTTACAAACCAGACCTGATGCGCATTAAGTAAGTATACCTAATATCTAAAATGACAATTAAAATTCACAAATACAACACTCACACCATCTTTTCAAATATATATGCCACTTTGGCAATTAATATATATATATATACAATAATACATTTATTACAGTAAAACAAAATAACCAACTGCTACACACATACCATATGACACAGGATCAGCTCTATACATATTGTTCAGCCCACAGATAATTTTGCCTTGTTATAATGAAAATAGGGTTGTAGTGCAATATCTATATCAAAAATTTGTACAAAATTTATGTTACTTTTCATTTACAAAAATCTGGATCACTTTCAGATCTGAATATAACATGTGGATATGATGACGAGGATTTATGCGGATACCACCATGATAATGACGATGGTTGTAAATGGCAGTGGAACTCCACCCTATCTTACTGGGGCATCACCTTGAACAGTGGTAAAGTATTTCACCTTGTTACAGTATTGAGACTCACAGTGGTAAACTATTTCACCTTGTTACAGTATTGAGACTCACAGTGGTAAACTATTTCACCTCGTAACAGTATTGAGACTCACAGTGGTAAACTATTTCACCTTGTTACAGTATTGAGACGCACAGTGGTAAACTATTTCACCTTGTTACAGTATTGAGACGCACAGTGGTAAACTATTTCACCTTGTTACAGTATTGAGACGCACAGTGGTAAACTATTTCACCTTGTTACAGTATTGAGACTCACAGTGGTAAACTATTTCACCTTGTTACAGTATTGAGACGCACAGTGGTAAACTATTTCACCTTGTTACAGTATTGAGACTCACAGTGGTAAACTATTTCACCTTGTTACAGTATTGAGACGCACAGTGGTAAAGTATTTCACCTCGTAACAGTATTGAGACTCACAGTGGTAAACTATTTCACATTGTTACAGTATTGAGACTCACTTTGGTAAAGTATTTCACCTTGTTACAGTATTGAGACTCACAGTGGTAAACTATTTCACCTTGTTACAGTATTGAGACTCACAGTGGTAAACTATTTCACCTTGTTACAGTATTGAAAAGCACAGTGGTAAACTATTTCACTCTGTAACAGTATTGAGACTCACAGTGGTAAACTATTTCACTCTGTAACAGTATTGAGACGCACAGTGGTAAACTATTTCACCTTGTTACAGTATTGAGACTCACAGTGGTAAACTATTTCACCTTGTTACAGTATTGAGACGCACCGTGGTAAACTATTTCACCTCGTAACAGTATTGAGACTCACAGTGGTAAAGTATTTCACCTTGTTACAGTATTGAGACGCACAGTGGTAAACTATTTCACCTCGTAACAGTATTGAGACTCACAGTGGTAAACTATTTCACCTTGTTACAGTATTGAGACTCACAGTCACAGGTAAACTATTTCACCTTGTTACAGTATTGAGACTCACAGTGGTAAACTATTTCACCTTGTTACAGTATTGAGACGCACAGTGGTAAAGTATTTCACCTCGTAACAGTATTGAGACTCACAGTGGTAAACTATTTCACCTTGTTACAGTATTGAGACGCACAGTGGTAAAGTATATCACCTTGTTACAGTATTGAGACGCACAGTGGTAAACTATTTCACCTTGTTACAGTATTGAAATGCACAGTGGTAAACTATTTCACCTTGTTACAGTATTGAGACTCACAGTGGTAAAGTATTTCACCCTGTAACAGTATTGAGACTCACAGTGGTAAACTATTTCACCTTGTTACAGTATTGAGACTCACAGTGGTAAACTATTTCACCTTGTTACAGTATTGAGACTCACAGTGGTAAACTATTTCACCTTGTTACAGTATTGAGACTCACAGTGGTAAACTATTTCACCGCGTAACAGTATTGAGACTCACAGTGGTAAACTATTTCACCCTGTAACAGTATTGAGACTCACAGTGGTAAACTATTTCACCTTGTTGCAGTATTGAGACTCACAGTGGTAAACTATTTCACCTCGTAACAGTATTGAGACTCACAGTGGTAAACTATTTCACCTTGTTACAGTATTGAGACGCACCGTGGTAAACTATTTCACCTTGTTACAGTATTGAGACTCACAGTGGTAAACTATTTCACCTTGTTACAGTATTGAGACGCACAGTGGTAAACTATTTCACCTTGTTACAGTATTGAGACGCACAGTGGTAAACTATTTCACCTTGTTACAGTATTGAGACTCACAGTGGTAAACTATTTCACCTTGTTACAGTATTGAGACGCACAGTGGTAAACTATTTCACCTTGTTACAGTATTGAGACTCACAGTGGTAAAGTATTTCACCTTGTTACAGTATTGAGACTCACAGTGGTAAACTATTTCACCTCGTAACAGTATTGAGACTCACAGTGGTAAAGTATTTCACCTTGTTACAGTATTGAGACGCACAGTGGTAAAGTATTTCACCCTGTAACAGTATTGAGACTCACAGTGGTAAAGTATTTCACCTTGTTACAGTATTGAGACGCACAGTGGTAAACTATTTCACCTCGTAACAGTATTGAGACTCACAGTGGTAAACTATTTCACCTTGTTACAGTATTGAGACGCACAGTGGTAAACTATTTCACCTCGTAACAGTATTGAGACTCACAGTGGTAAAGTATTTCACCTTGTTACAGTATTGAGACGCACAGTGGTAAAGTATTTCACCCTGTAACAGTATTGAGACTCACAGTGGTAAAGTATTTCACCTTGTTACAGTATTGAGACGCACAGTGGTAAACTATTTCACCTCGTAACAGTATTGAGACTCACAGTGGTAAACTATTTCACCTTGTTACAGTATTGAGACTCACAGTGGTAAACTATTTCACCTTGTTACAGTATTGAGACGCACAGTGGTAAAGTATTTCACCTTGTTACAGTATTGAGACTCACAGTGGTAAACTATTTCACCTTGTTACAGTATTGAGACGCACAGTGGTAAAGTGTTTCTGATAGATACAAGATTTTCACTGGTATACTCTTTGTATTTTTCAGAACCTGCATCAGGGAGTTTCCTGTACATGGGTAGTCCTGACACATACCTATACGATGTATCCCTAACAAGCCCGGGGTATCTACAGACTGACAGCGGCAATACTTTCTGTCTATATTTCTCGGTGTCTTGGTTTCATCCGTACTTTTTCTCATATTCCAAGCTTCAGATGAAGCTGTACAAGGAAAACTCTGATGAAGAGCTAAAATGGGAGAGAATAGAGAAAGGAAAGAAGGAAGTAGTTTGGTTACAGTATCAAGCGTACCTGGATTACCTCCCATCAGGCTTCAGTATTGTATTAAGTGGCTCTACCTACCAGAGTTTTATTGCTCTGGATAATGTGACCCTAGCTGAAGGCATGTGTGAACAAGGTAAAACATTCTATAAATTATGAATAATATTAGTCATTTGTGAACAAGGTAAAACATTCTATAAATTATGAATAATATTAGTCATTTGTGAACAAGGTAAAACATTCTATAAATTATGAATAATATTAGTCATTTGTGAACAAGGTAAAACATTCTATAAATTATAGATAATATTAGTCATGTGTTAACAAGGTAAAACATTCTATAAATTTCAAATAATATTAGTCATGTGTGAACAAGGTAAACCATTCTATAAATTTTAAATAAAATTAGTCATTTGTGAACAAGGTAAAACATTCTATAAATTATAGATAATGTAAGTCATGTGTGAACAAGGTAAAACATTCTATAAATTATGAATGATATTAGTCATTTGTGAACAAGGTAAAACATTCTATTAATTATGAATAATATTAGTCATTTGTGAACAAGGTAAAACATTCTATAAATTATAGATAATATAAGTCATGTGAACAAGGTAAAACATTCTATAAATTATAGATAATATTAGTCTTGTGTGAACAAGGTAAAACATTCTATAAATTTCAAATAATATTAGTCATGTGTGAACAAGGTAAAACATTCTATAAATTTCAAATAATATTAGTCATGTGTGAACAAGGTAAAACATTCTATAGATAATAGATAATATAAGTCATGTGTGAACAAGGTAAAACATTCTATAAATTATAAATAATATTAGTCATGTGTGAACAAGGTAAAACTTTCTATAAATTATGAATAATATAAGTCATGTGTGAACAAGGTAAAAAATTCTATAAATTATGAATAATATTAGTCATGTGTGAACAAGGTAAAACATTCTATAAATTATAGATAATATAAGTCATATGTGAACAAGGTAAAACATTCTATAAATTTCAAATAATATTAGTCATGTGTGAACAAGGTAAAACATTCTATAAATTTTAAATAATATTAGTCATGTGTGAACAAGGTAAAACATTCTATAGATAATAGATAATATAAGTCATGTGTGAACAAGGTAAAACATTCTATAAATTATAAATAATATTAGTCATTTGTGAACAAGGTAAAACTTTCTATAAATTATGAATAATATAAGTCATGTGTGAACAAGGTAAAAAATTCTATAAATTATGAATAATATTAGTCATGTGTGAACAAGGTAAAACATTCTATAAATTATAGATAATATAAGTCATATGTGAACAAGGTAAAACATTCTATAAATTATAAATAATATTAGTCATGTGTGAACAATAGGTAAAACATTCTATGAATTATAAATAATATTAGTCCTCTGTGAAGAAGGTAAAACATTCTATAAATTATGAATAATATTAGTCATGTGTGAACAAGGTAAAACATTCTATAAATTATAGATAATGTAAGTCATGTGTGAACAAGGTAAAACATTCTATAAATTATGAATAATATTAGTCATTTGTGAACAAGGTAAAACATTCTATAAATTATGAATAATATTAGTCATTTGTGAAACAGGTAAAACATTCTATGAATTATAGATAATATAAGTCATGTGTGAACAAGGTAAAACATTCTATAAATTATGAATGATATTAGTCATTTGTGAACAAGGTAAAACATTCTATTAATTATGAATAATATTAGTCATTTGTGAACAAGGTAAAACATTCTATAAATTATAGATAATATAAGTCATATGTGAACAAGGTAAAACATTCTATAAATTATAGATAATATTAGTCTTGTGTGAACAAGGTAAAACCTTCTATAAATTTCAAATAATATTAGTCATGTGTGAACAAGGTAAAACATTCTATAAATTTCAAATAATATTAGTCATGTGTGAACAAGGTAAAACATTCTATAGATAATAGATAATATAAGTCATGTGTGAACAAGGTAAAACATTCTATAAATTATAAATAATATTAGTCATGTGTGAACAAGGTAAAACTTTCTATAAATTATGAATAATATAAGTCATGTGTGAACAAGGTAAAAAATTCTATAAATTATGAATAATATTAGTCATGTGTGAACAAGGTAAAACATTCTATAAATTATAGATAATATAAGTCATATGTGAACAAGGTAAAACATTCTATAAATTTCAAATAATATTAGTCATGTGTGAACAAGGTAAAACATTCTATAAATTTTAAATAATATTAGTCATGTGTGAACAAGGTAAAACATTCTATAGATAATAGATAATATAAGTCATGTGTGAACAAGGTAAAACATTCTATAAATTATAAATAATATTAGTCATGTGTGAACAAGGTAAAACTTTCTATAAATTATGAATAATATAAGTCATGTGTGAACAAGGTAAAAAATTCTATAAATTATGAATAATATTAGTCATGTGTGAACAAGGTAAAACATTCTATAAATTATAGATAATATAAGTCATATGTGAACAAGGTAAAACATTCTATAAATTATAAATAATATTAGTCATGTGTGAACAATAGGTAAAACATTCTATGAATTATAAATAATATTAGTCCTCTGTGAAGAAGGTAAAACATTCTATAAATTATGAATAATATTAGTCATGTGTGAACAAGGTAAAACATTCTATAAATTATAGATAATGTAAGTCATGTGTGAACAAGGTAAAACATTCTATAAATTATAGATAATATAAGTCATGTGTGAACAAGGTAAAACATTCTATAAATTATGAATAATATAAGTCATGTGTGAACAAGGTAAAAAATTCTATAAATTATGAATAATATTAGTCATGTGTGAACAAGGTAAAACATTCTATAAATTATAGATAATATAAGTCATATGTGAACAAGGTAAACATTCTATAAATTTCAAATAATATTAGTCATGTGTGAACAAGGTAAAACATTCTATAAATTTTAAATAATATTAGTCATGTGTGAACAAGGTAAAACATTCTATAGATAATAGATAATATAAGTCATGTGTGAACAAGGTAAAACATTCTATAAATTATAAATAATATTAGTCATGTGTGAACAAGGTAAAACTTTCTATAAATTATGAATAATATAAGTCATGTGTGAACAAGGTAAAAAATTCTATAAATTATGAATAATATTAGTCATGTGTGAACAAGGTAAAACATTCTATAAATTATAGATAATATAAGTCATATGTGAACAAGGTAAAACATTCTATAAATTATAAATAATATTAGTCATGTGTGAACAATAGGTAAAACATTCTATGAATTATAAATAATATTAGTCCTCTGTGAAGAAGGTAAAACATTCTATAAATTATGAATAATATTAGTCATGTGTGAACAAGGTAAAACATTCTATAAATTATAGATAATGTAAGTCATGTGTGAACAAGGTAAAACATTCTATAAATTATAGATAATATAAGTCATGTGTGAACAAGGTAAAACATTCTATAAATTATGAATAATATTAGTCATTTGTGAACAAGGTAAAACATTCTATAAATTATGAATAATATTAGTCATTTGTGAAACAGGTAAAACATTCTATGAATTATAGATAATATAAGTCATGTGTGAACAAGGTAAAACATTCTATAAATTATAAATAATATTAGTCATGTGTGAACAAGGTAAAACATTCTATAAATTATAGATAATATTAGTCTTGTGTGAAACAGGTAAAACATTCTATGAATTATAGATAATATAAGTCATGTGTGAACAAGGTAAAACATTCTATAAATTATAAATAATATTAGTCATGTGTGAACAAGGTAAAACATTCTATAAATTATAGATCTATAATATTAGTCTTGTGTGAACAAGGTAAAACATTCTATGAATTATAAATAATATTAGTTATGTGTGAAGAATAGGTAAAACATTCTATAAATTATAAATAATTATATTAGTCATTTGTGAAACAGGTAAAACATTCTATGAATTATAGATAATATAAGTCATGTGTGAACAAGGTAAAACATTCTATAAATTATAAATAATATTAGTCATGTGTGAACAAGGTAAAACATTCTATAAATTATAGATAATATTAGTCATGTGTGAACAAGGTAAAACATTCTATAAATTATAAATAATATTAGTCATGTGTGAACAAGGTAAAACATTCTATAAATTATAAATAATATTAGTCATGTGTGAACAAGGTAAAACATTCTATAAATTATAAATAATATTAGTCATGTGTGAACAAGGTAAAACATTCTTTAAATCATAAATAATATAGGCATGTGTGAACAAGGTAAAACATTCTATAGATAATAGATAATGTAAGTCATGTGTGAAGAAGGTAAAACATTCTATAAATTATAAATAATATTAGTCATGTGTGAACAAGGTGAACCATTCTATAAATTATTTATAAATCATGTGTGAACAAGGTAAAACATTGTATAATATAGTATATAATATATTAGTCATGTGTGAATAAAGTAACAATAATATTTTCCATCTTATCAACAAGGTAAACAGTCTATTTCATATCAATATTATAATAACAGTCATTGATTTCTAATGAGGTGTATATGGGATTTTATAATATCTAGTGATATGTAAATGAGATTTTATAGATCATAAAAGAAATATTAAAAGTAAATAGTCTTTAAATGTTATGATAGATGTGAGACAAACAGGTAAGTAAGTTTTTTTGCGATATAGAGAATTAGATGTGTGATTTGACACTATACCGTACCAATGTTACCTAGTTTGTGTTTCTCGGCAAAATGATAAAAAGGATGCTGTGGTAGTTGTATCCTTGGGCAAGATACTTTACCCTTTCATTGCTCTGGATTGAGACGGGACTCATGTATGTTGTTCAGTGAGGCAGTCACCATTACTGCAATTTGACCGATTTCTGTTGAGGTGTATGTGTCGAGATTTTACATAATTGAGAAAGAGATTCTGTTATGTGAGATTAAATGTATGAGGTATTTTAATGATTTACTTCTGAACAAGATGGAGGATAAGATACAATTCTCTCACTTGACAGAGAGCATTATTTATAATTAAAATTATATCAGTAAGGAGAAATTGACCAATTGCGTCAAGAAATGCAGTGCAATGCTGTTTATAAAAGTCACTCAGATGGCACATACATTGTTCATTTATGGAGATGTAAGGATAAATAACATTTTGTAAAGTTGTCATGTGACACAGCAGGAGGTTGGATAATTGAAATTTTGGGTGTCATGTTGTAGGTGACCTGATGCTGAAGGAAGTACGAGTTTATATGTTAAAATACTGATTTTACTTGACCAAGTTATTCCCAATCAAAGTTTTAAATGGAGTTATCTAGTATGTATCCAATGATACTGTATGTAAGTGTCATGAAATCTCTCTGACTCTAAAAATCCAATTTTTTTTAAAAACGGAAATACCCTTTTTAAACAGTTTAATGGGAAGGGCATTCAAGTTTGGTTATGGTTAAAAATCAAATATGTTTTAAAGAAAACTTACAAATCTTACACCTGGTAAAGCCTAATTTGTTCCTTTCAATTGCTTTTTTTTGTTTGAAATTTGAAAGAGGACAGCTGATGTAATTTTCAGCAATATATCTGCCAGCCATTGGTCCAAAATGTTCCACAATTGTAATATTCATAGTTATAAGCAGATTTTTAAGTCATCTGACCTGAAAGGTCAGGATGACTATAGCCAATGGTGTTTTGTCAATCATATATATAGTGTAGTGTGAGTCATGTGCTGTTCATAATCTTTTCACATTTCTAACTTCTTCTCAAGTTCCACCAGTGGTATTTAGCTCATGAGATGGTCCTGACCAAGTGTTTCTTTTAAGGGTTGGTCTGAAGTCCAAGATGGCCACCATAGCTGCCATCTTGAAAAACATATTTCAAACTTCTTCTCCAGTTCTGCTGGTGCCTTTGAGCTGAAAATTGGTAGGAATGATAAGGAAGGGAAGTCAAAAGAGTGTTGGTACTTTTCGGCCATGTGAAATGTTTGACATGGCCACCACAACGGCCATTTTGTAACATGATTGTGCAATCATGGTTTTCCTGAACAACAGCAACTTTAAACTTCTTATCAAGTTCCACCACTGGAATTCAGCACTAGATTTACTGAAATGATCCAAGCCAAGTGTTGTTATTTTCAGTTCAGTCTGCAATCCAAGATGACTGCAATGGTCGCCATTTTGAAAATCATATTTCAAAGTTTCCACCAGTTGGTTTCAGCTCAAACTTGCTGGAAATGATGCTGATGGTTCTGACCAAGTATTATTTTATTGGTTGCTCAGTTATCAGAGACGGCTGCTCTGGCTAACGTACAGTATTGCCAAATCGCAATTATTGTCAGTATCACAATGCTGCTACTAAGTATGCTACAATATACGCTTAATAAAAAATTCGCTCATCAATACAAAGTGTAATTGTTGCGATTAAATATACACCAATATTATGTATTGCTACGTGTATGCATATGTATGGAAGAAAATAAAAAATTTTGAAAGATAAAAAAAAAAAAAAAAAAAAAAAAAAAATATGCTACAATATAGTACTATAGGGTCTGTTGAAGCAAGATGACAGTTTAGGCCCATGGGCCTCTTGTTTTTCGGCATAGCCATATAATATTCTTTTAGCCCCGGATATGCATGACCCTACAGGTGGCGTTACTGGTTAAGATGAAGTGTGTGACTGGTCAATGTAACGGTAAATGCGAAATGCAGATATGCAATTAAAACGAAACAAAGTTAAGATTGAATGCAAGCTGAATAAGTGGATGTTCCTAATCAAATGACACATTAATAAAATTTTATTCCTGATTCAAATGCAGTTATTTTATTCCTGATTCAAATGCAGTTTTATTATCACCAAAAATGATTCAAACTGATATAATTTTGTTATCCGTGCTGAAACGCATTAGTTCGTTAATTTATTTCACCAGCAGTTTTACATTATAACAACCCAGCATTAGTACTATGCGGTTTATCTTTTTTAAAGATATTTCTTGTTGAACTCTCATTGGATATTTTTTTAACTCTGCATTTATTTAATGTTTCAGATATTTCAACAACTGAGATACCTTCATCTGCAACAACATCAGTTACTAATACTACCACTGGTAATTATATTCTTAATGATATGAAATAATTATTATCAAAATGCAAATGATAAGTGGCAGAAGTGACGGTCAAACAGAACGTCTTCTTAATCTATTAACATTGGTATTAGTGAATGTAACATTTGTTACTTTGAAAAATTATTTTCATAATATCTGACATTGCTGAGTTACCTCCCTCTATAATGGTGCCATTAATGAGTTACCTCCCTCTATAATGGTGCCATTAATGAGTTACCTCCCTCTATAATGGTGCCATTAATGAGTTACCTCCCTCTATAATGGTGCCATTAATGAGTTACCTCCCTCTATAATGTACGTGACATTAATTAGTTACCTCCCTCTATAATGGTGACATTAATTAGTTACCTCCCTCTATAATGGTGACATAATGAATTACCTCCCTCTAAAATGACGACATTGTTGAATGATGTGCATTCCCTCCAGTTTTAATTCTTGATGAGTGTTGTTTATGTAAAAATGAAAAAGAAAGCTGACAGTTTAACATTGTATGTTGTAGGCCCCCCCGGATCAACAGTCTCAGGTAAGGCTTGACTTGGTTATGTTTGTTTGCCTGATTTTATATACAATCTGGAGTATGATCTACTGTACATAGCTCACCTTCTCCCACTTCTCCCCTAATTTTACACTTTTGCCATACATAAAAATCTGTCAGGTGGTAATTTCCCCAGGAAAAAGCCAGACATTCTCATATATTGCATGTTTACACAATCTAATTAAAATTAGACTTGTAATTTCCACTCCTCTACGATACTCTACGATACACTGGAATACAAGATCTAACGATGCCCCGTAGGAGGTCATCTCAGCATGACCTTTGAGTTCAGCCAATCAACGCGCTGCCTATGGAATTGTCGGTGTGATTTCATTCTTCAGAAGTATGAATACTTACACAACGTTCCCGAGGTATTCCGATGGTTGCAAAGCAACGGTAAACAACATGGCTTTGCCCACCCTGGCTCACCAAGAAATCTCAACGTATTTATAATTTAACAAACGTGTGTTGTCTGTTTGGTTTTTCCTTCATCGTTCGAGATATAGACAGTGAAGGCAAGGGCGTCGTGAAAAAATAGTTTGAAAGGGAATATAATTATAACGTTTACGGTAAAGATTTTCGAAATCCAGTTGGCAACAAGATATTGTTTAATCGTTTTCTGTTCTTCTTTCAAGTTAACGTCCAGAGGATTAGCAATATTTCTACTACCGTGGCCGTTTACATAATGCAGTTATATTTGTGAAATTTTGTGTACATGTTTTTCAAATCAAGCGCTGAATTGAGTTGTGAATACTAATGAGACGCAACAGAAGGCTCGTATAAGCCTCTTTGTCATTTGTTGATTAATGACGACATTGACCAGTCTTCATTGGCTTATATTTGAAGCTCAAAGGTCATGCTGAGATGACCTCCTACGGGGTATCGTTAGATCTTGTATTCCAGTGCATCGTAGAGTATTGTAGAGGAGTGGAAATTACAAGTCTAATTTTAATTAGATTGCATGGTTACATTAAGGAGTTAGGAACTGCTCAGTCCGTTGGAGTACTGGTCACGTAACCGCAAGTGAAGATCTGAGGTACAGGTGTAGAATACTGTGATGTAATGGCAGCTGTCAATGGGTTCATGAATGTACACATTCTACACTTAATTAAATTTTAGTGGCCATCAGTCAACTTAAACATCAAAGGTTACATTTGACCACTTCTGAAATAAACAAAGTTGTCTACAAGATATCCCCCAAACCCCTAGATGGATTTATTTTATTGATGAAGAGATAAGGGATATATCTGTGTGAGTTTTTTGGGTTTTTTTCACATATGTTTGACCTCCCTAAAATACTAATGTAAATATAAATGTTGAATGTTTAAAAGTTGAAATCATAACTTGAATGTTTTATGTTGTAGATACCACCGATGGATCTCCACCAAATACAACTACCACCCAGGTCCCATCAACAACTCCAACTACAATGCCTGGTAATTCATTGTTCACTCTAAGACATACTTGCCTACTATTTAGAAGTCTCTTGGGGGGGGGGGGGGGGGAGTGATATTTTGAAATGGGCAACACACTTTGCACACGATGCAAGAAAGCGAAATCTAAGGGGAGATACAATTATGTAATTTGCTATAGAAAAATAATTTCCCTTTCTGATCATTTCCCTCCCTCAGGTAAGAATAAACATCTCATTTCAAACTTATCTAATAATCTGTACATCATGTGACTGTCACCTGATCAGCATGCTCATGACAAAATATTACTGACATTTATAAAAGAAGGTAGATAAATTAATGTTTCGATTTAATTGAGAAACTGGACTAATCATGATACATAAAATGTTATAGATTTAATATTGATCCGTTCAAGGAATATTACATTAAATTGTTCTCTGACTCCATAAAGTTGAATTTAATTTCTGACAAAGAGGTATCAGCCAAACTTCCAGTGTAAGGAGCACATCATTGCATGGGTAGCATTGTACAGTAAAAATGCCCAATTCTGAAAAATATAGCTGTTAGTTGGGCGCCCATGTAACAGAGCGCAGGATTAATTAAATTTAAATCACTGCCTCCGCTAGGGATCGAACCCTGGACCTCTGGCTTACTAGTCTTACGCTCAACCGATCAAGCTACAGAGATCTTTCTAGCCAAGCGGTACATTGCGGCTAGTATTTACCAGGGTTACAAATATAAACTAATTGTTCAACAATGTTTTGAAATACAACAATTGCATGTCATTAATAAATCAAGTCTCTATTGATTGGTGTTTTTTTCAGATTTGTGTGAAACAGTACACCATGACAGATGTAACAAGTATGGCTTTAACTTTACATTACTACCCAATGTTCTGTGTCATGAGTCCACCTGGGAATCAGAGTCATCCATGAGTGCTGCCTATTCGGCGTTGGTATCCAATGTACCATCTTCAGAATGTGAGGACGCTCTCACTGAGGGTCTTTGTGCTATCCATTTCCCAGTCTGTTCTAACGGCAACATACAACAGCTCTGTAAGGACCAATGTGAAAGTAGGTATTCACCCTACCAATGTTTCTATCAAAAACAAATATTTTAAATTGTTTGTTATTGAATTATTTTAATACCTCGCTATTATCATATAAAATGAACAATTTAGATTACTTAGAATGCATTCCTTTTTTTTCTTACATATTGCCTGCAGACTATATATGATTTAAAACATTTGAAAAATGCTTTCTGCGGGCTATAGGATATAGAGAAGTTGTACTTATGTAACCCGCGGGCAATGCACCGGAGTGGGCTATCTGCAAATTTTAAATTATAAAACCATTATGATATACTATATTAGGTTTTTGGGGTGAGTCTGTAGACACAACGCTGTACTGGCTACTCTTCCTAAACTACTGAGGGAATTTCAACGAAACTTTATGGCAATAACCCTTATACATTGTGTGTGCATGTTGTAATTTTGTGGTTACCATGGTAACCAGGTCACTATACTTCGTTTTTTGGTAGAGGGGGAATTTTGTCCATTCAACTTCTCATAAACCTGTGAACTGCTTCAAGTCAAACTACACAGGAGTGATAGGAACCATGTGTAAATGTACATGTATGATATTTCTCTACAGAATTTTCGGTTTCCATGGTTACCAGGTTTCAATACCCATATTCTTGTGGAACACTTTGTCAAGACAACTCGGACAACTCCTATTTAGCTTTCAACCGATTTCATTTGAAATACACAGGAATGTTAGGGACTCATAATGTGTACATATGCATGCAGGTTTTTTCCCCACAAATTTAGGTTGTCGTGGTAACCCGTTCACTAAAAACAGGTTTTTGTTGGAAAATCTTCACCAAACAGGTGGTGGAGGGGCGGGGGTTATGAGTTGGCCCTCTGGACGACAGTTCTAGTTTCCACTTGTGTGAGCACTCTAACAGGGCAGGCAATATACAGGAAATTATGGTAGATAATATGGGAGTTCATTATCTGAACCAGTTGGAGGGTTGATGTTATTCCTTCAGTGATGCAGATGTTCAGATATGTGATGATCGATACAGGTAATCTGTTAACAGAGATATGACAGGAGGTCTGATAATTGCAAAATCAGATATTTGGTATATTCTATTCCTTTATCAGTTTTCACTATTGAAACTTAATTCAAGTTTAACAAACATCAAAAACATCCTGAAAGGTTATTTTGGAAATGTGAGTATTACTTGTCTTGTCCGTAATGTCATCACTGTAATGATTACAGTTAATGTGATATTAATTTGTGTTGATAAAAATGGCCTCAACCATCAAATACTGTTTTTAGTCTCGGATTTTGCTATTGGCAATCAATAAGTGAAATTTCCGATTGTTTCTACATTTGATGCTTAAGATAGAAATAGAATATACTTCTGATTGGTTCTAGCGTAATTTCTAAGAAATGGCCTAAAAAATCACTGTGCTGGTTAAGCTTGATTTTGACAGTGGAAATTTGTTACAGTTGAACTCACTTATGTATCATATCACGCTTATTATATTTTTCCCATGTACTGAGTTTTTTATATAAGTTAAGTTTTTTTTTAAATCTTTGTTTTTTTCAGAATATTTTGATATTTTGGGATTCTGTCAGCCTTCATTTCCTGAGCCTAGTTACTATATGAACATCTGTGACATGCTACCTGATAACACCTGTACAGTTATACATAGTAAGTAGCTACCTGATAACACCTGTACAGTTATACATAGTAAGTAGCTACCTGATAACACCTGTACAGTTATACATAGTAAGTAGCTACCTGATAACACCTGTACAGTTGTACATAGTAAGTAGCTACCTGATAACACCTGTACAGTTATACAAAGTAAGTAGCTACCTGATAACACCTGTACAGTTATACAAAGTAAGTAGCTACCTGATAACACCTGTACAGTTATACATAGTAAGTAGCTACCTGATAACACCTGTACAGTTATACAAAGTAAGTAGCTACCTGATAACACCTGTACAGTTATACAAAGTAAGTAGCTACCTGATAACACCTGTACAGTTATACATAGTAAGTAGCTACCTGATAACAACTGTACAGTTATACATAGTAAGTAGCTACCTGATAACACCTGTACAGTTATACATAGTAAGTAGCTACCTGATAACACCTGTACAGTTATACATAGTAAGTAGCTACCTGATAACACCTGTACAGTTGTACATAGTAAGTAGCTACCTGATAACACCTGTACAGTTATACATAGTAAGTAGCTACCTGATGACACCTGTACAGTTATACATAGTAAATAGCCACCTGATAACACCTGTACAGTTATACATAGTAAGTAGCTACCTGATAACACCTGTACAGTTATACATAGTAAATAGCCACCTGATAACACCTGTACAGTTATACAAAGTAAGTAGCTACCTGATAACACCTGTACAGTTATATATTAGTAAGTAGCTACCTGATAACACCTGTACAGTTATACCTAGTAAATAGCCACCTGATAACACCTGTACAGTTATACATAGTAAGTACCTACCTGATAACACATGTACAGTTATATATTAGTAAGTAGCTACCTGATAACACCTGTACAGTTATACCTAGTAAGTGGCTACCTGATAACACCTGTACAGTTATATATAGTAAGTACCTACCTGATAACACCTGTGCAGTTGTACATAGTAATTTTACTGATCAGAATTTCTATGTAAATGGTGGTGATTTAACCAGATAATTGAGATTGTGTTTGATGTTTACTGTGAGACGTGACAGTGAGTTATGATCGATATTAAGTTTAGAGTTTACTGTGAGATGTGACAGTGAGTTATAATAGATATTGAGTTTAGAGTTTACTGTGAGACGTGACAGTGAGTTATGATCGATATTGAGTTTAGTGTTTACTGTGAGACCCGACAGTGAGTTATAATAGATATTGAGTTTAGAGTTTACTGTGAGACGTGACAGTGAGTTATGATCGATATTGAGTTTAGTGTTTACTGTGAGACCCGACAGTGAGTTATAATAGATATTGAGTTTAGAGTTTACTGTGAGACGTGACAGTGAGTTATGATTGATATTAAGTTTAGAGTTTACTGTGAGACGTGACAGTGAGTTATAATATATATTGAGTTTAGAGTTTACTGTGAGACCCAACAGTGAGTTAAATTGATAGATATTGAGTTTAGTGTTTACTGTGAGACCCAACAGTGAGTTATGATAGATATTGAGTTTAGAGTTTACTGTGAGACCCAACAGTGAGTTAAATTGATAGATATTGAGTTTAGTGTTTACTGTGAGACCCGACAGTGAGTTATAATAGATATTGAGTTTAGTGTTTACTGTGAGACCCGACAGTGAGTTAAATTGATAGATATTGAGTTTAGTGTTTACTGTGAGACCCGACAGTGAGTTAAATTGATAGATATTGAGTTTAGTGTTTACTGTGAGACCCGACAGTGAGTTATAATAGATATTGAGTTTAGTGTTTACTGTGAGACCCGACAGTGAGTTATAATAGATATTGAGTTTAGTGTTTACTGTGAGACCCGACAGTGAGTTATAATAGATATTGAGTTTAGAGTTTACTGTGAGACCCAACAGTGAGTTAAATTGATAGATATTGAGTTTAGTGTTTACTGTGAGACCCAACAGTGTGTAAATTGATAGATATTGAGTTTAGTGTTTACTGTGAGACCCGACAGTGAGTTATAATAGATATTGAGTTTAGAGTTTACTGTGAGACCCAACAGTGAGTTAAATTGATAGATATTGAGTTTAGTGTTTACTGTGAGACCCAACAGTGAGTTATAATAGATATTGAGTTTAGTGTTTACTGTGAGACCCAACAGTGAGTTAAATTGATAGATATTGAGTTTAGTGTTTACTGTGAGACCCAACAGTGAGTTAAATTGATAGATATTGAGTTTAGAGTTTACTGTGAGACGTGACAGTGAGTTAAACTAATACTATCCTGATGGACAGAATAACATACAGTTTTAGTCATTTACAGAAATATTATAACTCAAATTACTTTATTTTACAGGTATACAAAACTTCAACTTTACTACACTACCCACTACTACTCAAGTCCCTGCCATCAGCTGGCCAGTGTCTATAGCAGGTACTGTACTCTAGTTATAATAAGCCAGCATGGCAAGGAAAATTAGATGGATTGGACATACATGTATAATGTATCTGTATTATACATTTTTTTGTATAATTAATGTTTGCATATAGCCATTCAATTTATATCATTTTTCTTGGAAAATGGAAAAATGATAGGGAAAGCCTCCTCCATGTGTTATATGGCTTGCATCCCAGTAATGCCAAAATCCTTGTCGAATTCTATGGAGGTATTGTTTAAATTTGAGCATATTTATTACAGAGTTATTGTCCTTTATGTGATGAAGGGCAGGCAGGTGGTACAATGGTAACACACTTCATCTTAATTTCCTTTCGCATGGGCAGCTAGGGTTCAATTCCCCCATCATATGTGAAAAGGTATATGGTCACCAGCCTGACTGCAAAATTGTTTTTGTTGGCATTTCTAATGAAATTCACAACATTTAGGTAAGGGTAGACTTATTACGAGACAACAGGCTTATTGAGGAATGCAACAAAAAAGAGATATACAGCTTTTTATTTACTAGTAACTTGTCAATTATTGAAGACATCACTTCATGCTGCTGTTCTCAATTATTCTACTCATTCATTCTCAGAAAATATAAATGTGACTGTTGACAACGATGGGGTAGCCATGGTAACCTATGAAGGAAAGGCAGTTCCTTCATGTTACCTACCATCTTCAGAGGCACAAATGCTGTGCAAGAAAGCTGGGTTTAGGCAAGTATTGGATACATTAAATTTGTTTCTTAATATATACAGACCAGCTTATTCATTAACTGGTCACACAGTTTGACTATGTACAATATAATTGTTATTACAGTGTCATTGTAAATCAATGTCATGCATGCACTTTGAGAATCCCTCAAGAGATTTTATACATGCCGTACGACAGTGTGAGACAAAATCTCCTTTATTCTCAAGTCATTTATTTTACTCCCGGGAGGAGAGCCTGAATTCCCGTATTTTGTTATTCCCTCCAGTATTTTGGCAGACGTCATTTTTGTTACAATTCGTTAGTGTTTTCCACAAGATTTTGTGAGATTTGGCTAAATTTAGTGATCACGTGATCCGTCTGTTCATGTGACCACTCAGTCAAAATGGCACCTATTGGACAGGCCTTCACACGAAGCTCCGGGCGAACTTGATTTTAGCTTGCCGTTTGTGCTGTTTGCCGGTTTTGAGCTTGTCGCCTGCACGTACATTCAAGCAAAGCGGCTCAGTTGCAATATGGCCGACATAGACCAAAACACATTTATTTTATGTATTTCTATATATGAATAAACATATTTCCAAAGCATTGTAAACATGGAAATTGCTGCAAAACATTCAAAATCAACTTATTTTGCAATATATATGACTAAAATAGCCTGACACGCCCAAATCAAGTTGAAATTCTTTAACTTCTCACTTAATCTAATCTTTCGATGAACATGACACCATCTTATTTGCCGGTGTGCCGGTGCTTCCAAACCGGCAGGAATTTACGCCGATCGGCACATGCTGAAATTGCGTGCGCATATTCGGGACACAATCAAGTAGTTTTGCCGTCTTGCCGCCGGCACACCGGCACATCAGAATCAAGTTCGCCCTATGGTTGGTGTAATGTTTGCGCTAGAATATCTATCACCACAAATTAAAGGCAAGTTGCTTACAAACAACTTTAACTCCCTTTAACAGACTGGAATTATTCTTTGTTTTCTTTTAGGACCATAATTTGTCAATGGTAATTGATTCAGAGCCTGCATGGTCAGACGCAAAATCACATATGATTTTCATATAAGATATGTATCGTGGATCAGAGATAGCATGATGAAATTTGATCTTTTCTTTTATAAAACTATCAAAATTAGCACATCTATTGTACACTTTGAATATTTTTATATCTAAATAAATGGTCCACCATTATAGGGATCCCACAGGACATTTCATGGTGATTTTTACAACTGATGTTTTCCCTCAGATTTGAGCTTTCTCATTTTAAGATAAATGTGACAAATGAACCTGCTTGTCTTAATCTTTAATTTTAATGTAATTATGAGATACCCTTTTCAAATGCTTTTATGTAATATGCATAAAGCTATGAAACTTTTTGTGTAACATGAAAAAATGAAAAATAATTTTATATCATCAGAATGTATACTAATTGCATTTTACCCTTACAACTTGTTGTTGTTTTCATATAGTATGATTAATATCTCAAATAAATATAAATATTTTTTATCACTTTTAAAATGAATTTATTGGTTTAAAATTGAGTAAAAATGTTGATATTTATGTCGCACACAATTAAATCTCCCATATTTTAGGCAAAACTCCCTTAAAATAATCATCCATCTCCCTTATTTGTCTCCTGAAAGTATGGCATGTATAAGGTTTGCATGGTTCATATTGACAGTTACATATAGTAAATATCTATCATATTAACAGTTACATATAGTAAATATCTATCATATTGACAGTTACATATAGTAAATATATATCATATTGACAGTTACATATAGTAAATATCTATCATATTGACAGTTACATATAGTAAATATATATCATATTGACAGTTACATATAGTAAATATATATCATATTGACAGTTACATATAGTAAATATCTATCATATTGACAGTTACATATAGTAAATATCTATCATATTGACAGTTACATATAGTAAATATATATCATATTGACAGTTACATATAGTAAATATCTATCATATTGACAGTTACATATAGTAAATATATATCATATTGACAGTTACATATAGTAAATATCTATCATATTGACACAACCTTATAGTAAATATCTATCATATTGACAGTTACATATAGTAAATATCTATCATATTGACAGTTACATATAGTAAATATCTATCATATTGACAGTTACATATAGTAAATATCTATCATATTGACACAACCCTATAGTAAATATCTATCATATTGACAGTTACATATAGTAAATATCTATCATATTGACACAACCATATAGTAAATATCTATCATATTGACAGTTACATATAGTAAATATCTATCATATTTGACAGTTACATATAGTAAATATCTTTCATATTGACACAACCTTATAGTAAATATATATCATATTGACAGTTACATATAGTAAATATATATCATATTGACAGTTACATATAGTAAATATCTATCATATTGACTGTTACATATAGTAAATATATATCATATTGACAGTTACATATAGTAAATATCTATCATATTGACAGTTACATATAGTAAATATCTTTCATATTGACACAACCTTATAGTAAATATATATCATATTGACAGTTACATATAGTAAATATATATCATATTGACAGTTACATATAGTAAATATCTATCATATTGACAGTTACATATAGTAAATATCTATCATATTGACAGTTACATATAGTAAATATCTATCATATTGACACAACCATATAGTAAATATCTATCATATTGACAGTTACATATAGTAAATATCTATCATATCGACACAACCTTATAGTAAATATATATCATATTGACACAACCATATAGTAAATATCTATCATATTGACAGTTACATATAGTAAATATCTATCATATTGACAGTTACATATAGTAAATATCTATCATATTGACAGTTACATATAGTAAATATCTATCATATTGACAGTTACATATAGTAAATATCTATCATATTGACAGTTACATATAGTAAATATCTATCATATTGACAGTTACATATAGTAAATATCTATCATATTGACACAACCTTATAGTAAATATCTATCATATTGACAGTTACATATAGTAAATATCTATCATATTGACAGTTACATATAGTAAATATATATCATATTGACAGTTACATATAGTAAATATATATCATATTGACAGTTACATATAGTAAATATCTATCATATTGACAGTTACATATAGTAAATATCTATCATATTGACAGTTACATATAGTAAATATCTATCATATTGACAGTTACTTGTAGTAAATATCTATCATATTGACAGTTACATATAGTAAATATCTATCATATTGACAGTTACATATAGTAAATATCTATCATATTGACACAACCCTATAGTAAATATATATCATATTGACACAACCCTATAGTAAATATCTATCATATTGACAGTTACTTATAGTAAATATCTATCATATTGACAGTTACATATAGTAAATATATATCATATTGACAGTTACATATAGTAAATATCTATCATATTGACAGTTACATATAGTAAATATCTATCATATTGACAGTTACATATAGTAAATATATATCATATTGACAGTTACATATAGTAAATATATATCATATTGACAGTTACATATAGTAAATATATATCATATTGACAGTTACATATAGTAAATATATATCATATTGACAGTTACATATAGTAAATATCTATCATATTGACAGTTACATATAGTAAATATCTATCATATTGACACAACCCTATAGTAAATATATATCATATTGACAGTTACATATAGTAAATATATATCATATTGACAGTTACATATAGTAAATATCTATCATATTGACAGTTACATATAGTAAATATCTATCATATTGACAGTTACATATAGTAAATATCTATCATATTGACACAACCATATAGTAAATATCTATCATATTACACCAGCCCAAGTTCTTTTAGCGGGTCGACCAATGTCATGAATGATATTTACCTCTTGCAAAGAAAGTGGTTAATTAGGGCAAAAAAAAAAAATTTAACTTTTTGGCCCCGGGGATGGGGATTAGGTGGATAGGGGTCTAATCAGTATACTCAATTAGCTCAGGTGTATTGGTTTTGTCAGTTGCGCAAAACACTAGGCGTAATAGTCTTTCTGTCGGTCAATGGGAAATTGATTGACAGTTACATAGGCAGGGCTATACAAGGCTACAACTAGTTGAAAATAATCACTACGGGGGGTGGAGACGCAACGTCCCTCTAGGTAGAATTCGGTACTGATCTTGATGAAACAGCCGTGGATCCTAGTAGATACCGAGGTCTCACATAAAATCCAGGTAATAAGTATAGCAAGAGTGAGTCCAACACGATGTTTCTTCCAAAAATGTATTCCTGCAGTTGTTTACATGTTTCGACTGTTAGACAGTCGTCATCAGAACCAATCTGATGACGACTGTCTAACAGTCGAAACATGTAAACAACTGCAGGAATAAATTTTTGGAAGAAACACTGTGTTGGACTCACTCTTGCTATACTTATTAGTTGAAAATAGGTATGAGAAAACCTCTCTTTGTTTTCTTAAGTGATGGATTGTGTAAACAAAAAGAAGCAAAATGCTAGATATGTAGATGTATATTCATTTCTTGCAAATATTATTTGCACAGAATACAAGAACTTGTTATAATGAACACTATTTTAATTTTCAATTCTCATTCCACTAATCAACCGATTACTCTGTTGATAATGCGCCCGGGGTGTAGTGACACTTTTCTACCTTCAATAAAATCTCTTCAACAAGCAAGGTATCTAATCAAAATCTGTATAGTCAATGGTCTGATGTCCGCTGCTGTAAACATTTTCTAGTTATTCCCTCACATGTAGCATGTAATTCTTTGCAGTATATTAGTTGGAGGGAGTGATGGCCCCATCATCAACTAAAACAGTCATTTTCTGCCATTTCTATGAGAACACTTGAACAGGTGTTACCAGATTTTCTTCAAACTTGATAATAAGGTTAAATGCCTTAAGGGCTTGGCAAAGTTTAATTCAATTGCTACTTTTGCTTGACGTTATTCCATAATACATATTCAATAAAACATCAAACACCTATATAAGGCTTTACTTTTTTCCTCAAGTTTCAAGCAGTACATTATATGGTTCAACAAAATTTATCATTCTGTCAAGTTGTAATGACTTGCTTATTCCTAACCTCAAAAGTGTTAACCTACAACCTGATAAAGCATTTATTTTTTTATTTTTTTATTTATTTTTCAGCCTCGTAAAAACTTTGATATGGCAATCATGGAGGCCATTTTGTGACATATGATTGTGCAATATCATGGTTTTTCATGAACAAAAAACATTTTGAACTTCTTCTCAAATCCATCTGTGAAATTTAATTTTTTGGGTATATTCAATTCAATCAGTTTTACTAATCAGTATTCTATTCTTTTTTTATACAGTGCGGCAAACTCTGAATTCACTGGCGAAAGTGTTGAGGAAGGTATCAATGTGATATGTACAGACAACAGTACTACACTGTCTGACTGTTACGTGTCTGTATTAACATTCTGCTCTGAGGGAATAACATATTGTGGTGAGTAAGACAATTAACTAACATCCAGCTATCAAAGGTTTATTTACTAGTGTACCGGTATCCTTTAAAGTAATTGTGTGGATGTCATATTCGCCTTTCACAATGGAAACAATAGGGTTTGATGCCCTGATCAGACCTGAAAATATATGGAATCGCCTGCCTGACTATATATGGGTTTCTCTTGGGTGCTTTGACTAATTATATATATAACTTTATAACTAGAATGTGTCATGATTGTTGTAAAATAAATACATGTAATTCTTCTGTCATGTCCTATTTCAAATATTTATGTAATATGAGTTCTGATTTCCTGTTGAATTCACATTTAAAGTTCACAGCAGGTGACTTTTTCTTTAATTCTTTGGTTCACTTAATTGAGTTGATGTCTGGAATCTATGTTTATTTTATATTGTTGTTTCTGTTGAAGGCTACGCTAGTGCTGACTGTGACTTCACCACCCCGCCTATACCTTGGTGTGGATACGATTCCTCCGATGCCTGGGTTAGTTCATCAACAGGTACGCAGTATTACCTAAACGCTCCCATCACATCAAATAATTCAACTGTACTCTACACTCATACTGCCAGGTCCCAGGGGTCAAATATGCTAAAATATATAAAAACTCAGGTGACCGTTGGGCCTCTTGTATTCATTCGGAATTGAATTTTGCTATATTTGCCGTCATTAAATATTGTAGCGTGACAATAAACACCCTGTGAATATTAATTCAAATAAACACACATGGATAGAAGTGTGTACTGCAGAATGTATATCACTAGTTCCAGCTTGCCACAATCTATTCAGCCCCATACAATTTAACAATTACACAGAATTAAATTGACGCAAGTGGAAGATGTTGTCAACAAGTTGTGCTGACAAGTTACTTACCTACTGTATACATGTATTTACAGGTCTAGTTATCCCAACATGGAAGACACAGGAAGGACAAGTGGACTTTGTCAGTTCTCCGAGCATTACTAATGGTTCCCTGCACTTTAGCTATAAACTGTCTGGTTCTGCTGTTGGCCTGTTGACCTTGACATTGAATAAAGAGATCAAGTTCCAGTCAAACTACATTCTCACCGATTCTAATGTCAAAGCATGTATTGACCTTCCAGCAAATGTGGCAGTCACTGCTAACTTTTCCTATACCAGAGGGTCTGATACAGGAACAGAGAACTTCCATAATGTTGTATCTCTCAACTACATTAGAATTGATGATGCTCCTTGTCTTGGTAGGTCACAAACACCATTCAAACATGTTTTCTTCCTTTTCAGCCAAATTTCCCGCTATTTCTTGTTGATTATTTTGTTATTTTACTCAAAGATGCTAACAACTATGACAAAGACTGCCTATATAATCAGTAACAAGAATGGATCGCTATATCTCTGACAAAGACTACCTATATAATCAGTAACAAGAATGGATCGCTACATCTTTGACTAATTAAGACTACCTATATAATCAGTAACAAGAATGGACCGCTATATCTCTGACAAAGACTGCCTATATAATCAGTAACAAGAATGGGTCGCTATATCTCTGACAAAGACTACCTATATAATCAGTAACAAGAATGGACCGCTATATCTCTGACAAAGACTGCCTATATAATCAGTAACAAGAATGGACCGCTATATCTCTGACAAAGACTGCCTATATAATCAGTAACAAGAATGGATCGCTATATCTCTGACAAAGACTGCCTATATAATCAGTAACAAGAATGGATCGCTATATCTCTGACAAAGACTGCCTATATAATCAGTAACAAGAATGGACTGTCATATACTTGACATTGTAAACAATACCAAAAGTTACTAATACTCTTTACCTCCAAAAGTTTGAGCTTCTCATTTTCTTTCAAATCTAAATGAACACATAATTGTCTGAACTGGATCTGGTAGAAATTCTATCATTCTCTGCCCCTATATCTATATGTGGTACCTAACTTTCAGTCCGTTTAGCAATCAATTTTATGTTGTTATCATGTCCCCCAAAGTTTGTGTTCAATTGTAAGACTGATGGTGGGCAAAAGTATTTTATCTGACTGGTCAGACGCTGGACCAAAGCTACTGATTAAATTTGGTACATAGCTGTAGTAGGAAACTACAATACAACTGTGGGGGTCAATTTGGGTCATATATGGTTCCCGTTACAATTAGAACATGTATGTACAGGCTGAATGTTGGCAGTTTATAGCACCTTTGATTCAGATAGATTTTATTGCATTTAAAAAGAAATGGACTGCCTGTTGCTGTTATTGTGACCAGGTGTAGTGTCATGTGTATCCAACTGGTGACATGTCAGTGTGAAAACATTATAATATTGTCTGAGTGGCCTCACAATCTTCAAATACACTTAGATGTCTGATGGATATAAAACCCCTAAGAAACAGACTGTTAAAATACAAAAAGATAAAATTATTTTCCCCATTTCTCATTTCACTGTAGCAGTTCGATTACTGGACACTTTGAAACCTTCTAAAATTAATTTAGAAAATCCATTATCGTGTATTAAAACTGATCTTTGGTAAAATTGTGCTTGTTTTATTGTTTTAGATTTCTCTGTGAACAGATCCTGTAGCTTTGATAGTGCAGGACTTTGTGATTTTAAGATCTCGTCCGATTGTGATACCCGGGATGGAGGATATCTCAGTAGTCCTCAACCGTATCAATGGAAAGCAAAACCACAAGGCAGTGGCACAGGTACACAGATATTTAGCACATCATCATCAGATGGTGGACTTTTCAAATCACTCTCCATCTGGTCATCATCAGATGGTGGGCTATTCAAATCACTCTCCATCTGGTCATCACCAGATGGTGGGCTATTTAAATCGCTTTCCATCTGGTCATCATCAGATGGTGGGCTATTCAAATCGCTTTCCATCTGGTCATCATCAGATGGTGGGCTATTTAAATCACTCTCCATCTGGTCATCACCAGATAGTGGGCTATTTAAATCGCTCTCCATCTGGTCATCATCAGATAGTGGGCTATTCAATTCACTCTCCATCTGGTCATCATCAGATAGTGGGATATTTAAATCACTCTCCATCTGGTCATCATCAGATGGTGGGCTATTTAAATCACTCTCCATCTGGTCATCATCAGATAGTGGGCTATTCAAATCACTCTCCATCTGGTCATCATCAGATAGTGGGCTATTCAAATCACTCTCCATCTGGTCATCATCAGATAGTGGGCTATTTAAATCACTCTCCATCTGGTCATCATCAGATAGTGGGCTATTCAATTCACTCTTCGTCTGACATTCGACCTCTGGTCTTTTTATAATCCTGTAACAGTTCTTGGTATTACTATATAATTTCTCAGAAAATTCTTTGTTCTTTCTCAAATTCCATATATAGGTTCCCCTTGGTCCCTAGTAGTGCATATTCCATTTTGAGACTAATCTGAAAACAAGATGGCTGCGAGTGGCCATTTTGAAGTTTTACAGTGGAAGATTGTTATTGATATTTTTATAATTCTCAGACAGTTATTCATAGCTCTTTCTCAAATGCCATAAGTAGGTTCCCTTCAGGTCCCTAGTTGTGCATAATTGTTTTAGAGATCGACTGATCTGAAAACAAGATGGCAGCCAGGTTGCTGTTATGAATATAACAGTTGAAGTTTGTTATCCCTTTTTTTTCAGAAAGTTCTCCATGGATCTGTCTCAAATTTCATCTGTAGATTCCCTGTTTTTCCTATCTATTCACATGGCCCTACATCTGTGGTTCGTGGTCTGTCATCCATTTTCTGTCCATAAACAATCCTTGTTATCGCTATATCTTGAAATGTACTGAAGGGATATATGTCTCAAACTTGACTCGTTGGTTCCCCTTGGTCCGTAGTTGTGCCCAACTTAATTTTGAGACCGATCGGGAAAACAAAACTGACAGGCATATTTCTCAAACTTCACATGTATTTTCCTCTTGGTCCATAGTTGTACCTGTTTATTTTAACACTGACACTGATTGGGAAAACAAAATGGCCGACAGGTGGCCATCTTGGATTTTGACAAGAGACATGCTATTTATTAAAATTAATAAACTTAGCTTACTCTTTTATCTGCATGAAGTGTTTATGAGGTTAGCATCTGCATAAAAGACATAGATCAACAAAGTTGTACATGTATTAGAAGCAGGTGCAATGCAGGCCCATCAGACCTCTTGTTGAATATACTTGATGAGGTAAATTTCTCCTTAATCTCGCCTATAGAACATATAGATCCAGGTTTTACCATGAAAATTGATTATAATTTAAGCCTTCAGCATCTGGATATCAGTTACAGCTAGTTCTTGGTGTGTGGTTTAACATGTAATTTTCACAAAGTTATTGTTATTGTGTGAAAAGTAGTTCCATAATCTCTGGTCAAATGTAAACTTTTAATTACTGCAATATTTGTCTTGACTGTAAATCATAACCAAACTTAAATTATTATTATAAAAAATATTTGATACTTGAAATTGAAGATTTTAGAGAATACTCTTTCTGTACCTTAAAACCCCTATCACTTTGTGGAGATTCTTTGTTTTCATCACATAGCTGGAGTATAAAGAGGATATTGAATGATTTCTCGTAAATGTAACATACACATCACCTGTATGACAGAATATCAGTTTATCTGTTATACAAGTTATACATTTTACATTAACAAGAAATTTTCAACAATAAAAAGAGAGGGGGAAATCTATACATCAAAACGTGTGAGAATTAGTAATGTATTGTATGTCATGTCTTTATCACTTTACACTTCACAACAAGGTGACAACATTGTACGGGCTACCCCACACAATTTCAGTATTATCTTCTATAACCTTGTAAGGTTTCGTTATAATAATTGTTGTCAAATGAATATTTTATTAAAATCTTATTCCACCTTCGCTTCATTTCAATCTGAACCAAAAAATCAGCAGAATTCAATTTGCTGGATAGAAAAGACTGTTCTGATCAGTAAACAGAAAACAAGATTCTTAATACACTGTACATATTCTCTAATGATGAGCAGTGATGATATCAGTTTTTATCAAGTGGATCATTTCTGATAGTAAAAATGTAATGAATTATAACTTTTTTCTGACTTAGGAGAGCTGACAGTTGTTCAATGCATATTTCCTCTGGCAGGTTACTACATGTTTGCGGATGGATCGTACGGTGATCATGGAAGTCAAACCATCGCCACATCACCAATTGTTCGTTTATCACCTAGTGACAGTTTCCGCTTACGTTATGTTAGTTCTTCTGAAATCTCAGACGATACTGCTAAGTTGGAGGTAAGGAATATAGATTACCTAAACATATAATCGTATTGTTACCCCACTAGAAATTTTATTGTTACCCCACTAGAAATCTTACTGTTAACCCACTAGAAATCTTATTGTTACCCCACTAGAAATCTTACTGTTACCCCACTAGAAATCTTATTGTTACCCCACTAGAAATTGTATTGTTACCCCACTAGAAATTGTATTGTTACCCCACTAGAAATTGTATTGTTACCCCACTAGAAATCTTATTGTTACCCCACTAGAAATCTTACTGTTAACCCACTAGAAATCTTATTGTTACCCCACTAGAAATCTTATTGTTACCCCACTAGAAATCTTATTGTTACCCCACTAGAAATCTCATTGTGACCCCACTAGAAATTGTATTGTTACCCCACTAGAAATCTTATTGTTACCCCACTAGAAATTGTATTGTTACCCCACTAGAAATCGTATTGTTACCCCACTAGAAATCTTACTGTTAACCCACTAGAAATCTTATTGTTACCCCACTAGAAATCTTATTGTTACCCCACAAGAAATCTTATTGTTAACCCACTAGAAATCTTATTGTTACCCCACTAGAAATCTTACTGTTAACCCACTAGAAATCTTATTGTTACCCCACTAGAAATCTTACTGTTACCCAACTAGAAATCTTATTGTTACCCCACTAGAAATCTTATTGTTACCCCACAAGAAATCTTATTGTTAACCCACTAGAAATCTTATTGTTACCCCACTAGAAATCATTGTTACCCCACTAGAAATCTTATTGTTACCCCACTAGAAATCTTATTGTTAACCCACTAGAAATCTTATTGTTAACCCCTAGAAATCTTATTGTTACCCCACTAGAAATTTTATTGTTACCCCACTAGAAATGTTATTGTTACCAAACTAGAAATCTTATTGTTACCCCACTAGAAATCTTATTGTTACCCCACTAGAAATCTTACTGTTAACCCACTAGAAATCTTACTGTTAACCCACTAGAAATCTTACTGTTAACCCACTAGAAATCTTATTGTTACCCCACTAGAAATTTTATTGTAACCCCACTAGAAATTTTATTGTTACCCCACTAGAAATCTTATTGTTACCCCACTAGAAATCTTATTGTTAACCCACTAGAAATCTTATTGTTAACCCACTAGAAATCTTATTGTTACCCCACTAGAAATCATTGTTACCTCACAAGAAATCATTTTTACCAAACTAGAAATCTTATTGTTACCCCACTAGAAATTTTATTGTTACTCCACTAGAAATCATTGTTACCCCACTAGAAATTTTATTGTTACTCCACTAGAAATCATTGTTACCCCACAAGAAATCATTGTTACCAAACTAGAAATCTTACTGTTAACCCACTAGAAATCTTATTGTTACCCCACTAGAAATTTTATTGTTACCCCACTAGAAATCTTATTGTTACCCCACTAGAAATCTTATTGTTACCCCACTAGAAATCATTGTTACCCCACTAGAAATCTTATTGTTACCCCACTAGAAATCTTATTGTTACCCCACTAGAAATTGTATTGTTACCCCACTAGAAATCTTATTGTTACCCCACTAGAAATCATTGTTACCCCACTAGAAATCTTATTGTTACCCCACTAGAAATCTTATTGTTACCCCACTAGAAATCTTATTGTTACCCCACTAGAAATCGTATTGTTACCAAACTAGAAATCTTATTGTTACCCCACTAGAAATCGTATTGTTACCAAACTAGAAATCTTACTGTTAACCCACTAGAAATCTTATTGTTACCCCACTAGAAATCTTATTGTTACCCCACTAGAAATCTTATTGTTACCCCACTAGAAATCTTATTGTTACCCCACTAGAAATCTTATTGTTAACCCACTAGAAATCTTATTGTTACCCCACTAGAAATCATTGTTACCCCACAAGAAATCATTGTTACCAAACTAGAAATCTTATTGTTACCCCACTAAAAATCTTATTGTGACCCCACTAGAAATCTTACTGTTAACCCACTAGAAATCTTATTGTTACCCCACTAGAAATCTTATTGTTACCCCACTAGAAATCTTATTGTTACCCCACTAGAAATCTTATTGTTAACCCACTAGAAATCTTATTGTTACCCCACTAGAAATCTTATTGTTACCCCACTAGAAATCTTATTGTTACCCCACTAGAAATCATTGTTACCTCACAAGAAATCATTGTTACCAAACTAGAAATCTTATTGTTACCCCACTAAAAATCTTAATGTTAACCCACTAGAAATCATTGTTACCCCACAAGAAATCATTGTTACCAAACTAGAAATCTTATTGTTACCCCACTAGAAATCGTATTGTTACCCCACTAGAAATCGTATTGTTACCCCACTAGAAATCTTACTGTTAACCCACTAGAAATCTTACTGTTAACCCACTAGAAATCGTATTGTTACCCCACTAGAAATCTTATTGTTACCCCACTAGAAATCTTACTGTTAACCCACTAGAAATCGTATTGTTACCCCACTAGAAATCTTATTGTGACCCCACTAGAAATCAAGCAGACTTGGGAACGTTGGTTTAGAATCCAGGATTTTGTTGTGTCTGTCCATCCTCCTGCACCTTAACATACCTGGATTCTCTCTCAAACAGTACTTAACACTGGAACTTCATTCATACATTAGCCCTTCACCTGGGTGAGGTACGTAGTGTGTATCAAAAGTAGATCACTCTTAACTACATGTTGATCTTTGACCTGTGTAGACTGTATTTCGTTGAAGTTATTTGGTTTATAAAGTAACTTTGGTATCCATTTCAATAAATTTATATCAGTTTGAATCGGCAGATAGTTTGAACAGATAATTTTTACAATAAAAACAATAACTTTCTAGCTAGTAATAGTTCCAACTCTGGTTGTTTATAACTGACATTATTACATAATACATTTGATTTTCCTTAACTATACACATAAGCTATATTTTGAATTATCATACCTCTACTTTATTTACTCTATATAAAAGTTAACTGGTTAAGGTACTGACCGTAGGCCAGTGGTTTTTCTCCGGGTACTCCGGCTTTCCTCCACCTCCAAAACCTGGCACATCCTTAAATGACCCTGGCTGTTAATAGGACGTTAAATAAAACAAACCAAACAAACCAAAAGCAAGATGTTACTAGTGCCAGCCCCAGCACTCCTGGCCAGGTATTTTTCATTGGGGATATATTCAGGTTGACACTAGGACACTTTAACACTAGCCCTCCACCTCTGGGTAACGAGTTTCGAAACCAACGTGGGGCTGTTGCCAGGTGCTGACCGTAGGCCGGTGGTTTTTTCTCCAGGTACTCCGACTATCCTACACCTCCAAAACCTGGCACATCCTTAAATGACCCTGGCTGCAATATAAATAATAGGACGTTAAACAAAATAAACCAAAGACTCCAGGAATAAAGATATTCTATTCATGATGAATGCTGCAGAATAACACAGTTTATATATGGTACTGTTTAAATCACTACCTTCAGTGAATCCAGTTTGACAAACTTGGATTCCTCCCGTTAGATATATATTTCAATAGAAAGCTTTCATGCAGTGCCCAGTCTTTAAATGTTGATATCTCGGAAACCATTGTTGAAAACTTGGTTTATTTTTTAATCTCCATTCAAAGCTTTTTAAAGTGCATCCTCAGCTTTAATAAGCAGAGATTACTTATAGTGATATCCACAGTGAGCATCCAAATGATGATGTGAAAATATAAAATATCTTCAAGTTATTACTCAATTTAGACATAACGCTGACATTTCTGTTGCTTTTGAAACAATTTTCAGATTTACCTATCAGAGGATCTGGTGTTCTGGAGAGACGCAGTATCTAATAACAGGTGGGAAGACATCTGTATCGACTTGAGATCAACCATTACCAACGATACAAACGCTACAGTGAAGATAGTGTCTACCAACGGCATTCACAGTTCCATGGATGTCGGTTGGGATGACCTCAGCATTAGCTCTGTCCGATGTCCTCGTAAGCATACTCGTCAATAACTTGAATAGCCTGATGGAAATATGTGTATTTATTGTGCTCCGTCACAAACATCATGGGGACACGAATGATGTCTTCCTTCTGTTAGTGTATTGTCTATATGTGTCTGGTATGTTGTTAAAACACTCAAAATTAGATGATGGATTTGAACCTAGTTTATGTTGATGAATAAGTTTGAAAATGAGTGTCTTGGTATAGTTTTTGTGTGAGTCACTGCCTTCTTTGACCTCTTGGAAGATTGTGTGATTTTGTGAACTTTAACTTCATATATATATAATTATACATTTGTTTGTATAATAGATTATTTTTTGACAGAAAAAATTGGGAGATTTGGGGAAATATTGGCATAAAATCTTTAGGATATTTAATTGTGGTTATTAGAATAATAAACATAAAAAATGATTTGTTAATCCTTGTGATTTGGAATTTGAGACATACATTGTATATATAATTACTTGTAATTGGTGTTTTTGTTATTTCAGACATAGGCAGCTGTACCTTTGATGATTATTTGAGTGTTTGTGACTACAGTATGACAGGTACTCCTAGTTTTGTGTTCTATAAGACCGATGACTGTGACGGCCCTGATCACACTTACGGTTCAGGTACGTAGGTACCATGGGCCATGCTGGAAACGTCAATAAATCCACACCTGTTTAAAATAAATGAACACACATTTTAAATGTTAAACTATATATTTTCAACACACACAACTTGGATAAACAGATAGAATTTAATCGATATAAACCAATTCTATTTTTTGTAATGATTTATAAGTTTTGTGGATTCTGTAATTTTGATGAAACAAGACTTGATTTCCATCACTTTTATTGAAATTCCCCAATAAACATATGATTGTTTCCCTTTTCTGTTATTTATCATTAATTTGAGATGACATTAGTTGTAATGATTCAGACATACTTGATAAAAGTAAGTGGTGAGATTTCCTCGTCTTGTGTCTGTGAGATTAGAACCAGCAGTAAGTGATGAGATTTCCTCGTCTTGTGACTGTGAGATTAGAACCAGTAGTTAGTGGTGAGATTTCCTCGTGTTGCGATTGTGAGATTAGAACCAGTAGTAAGTGGTGAGATTTCCTCGTCTTGTGACTGTGAGATTAGAACCAGTAGTAAGTGGTGAGATTTCCTCGTCTTGTGACTGTGAGATTAGAACCAGTAGTAAGTGGTGAGATTTCCTTGTCTTTCTGACTGTGAGATTAGAACCAGTAGTAAGTGGTGAGATTTCCTCGTCTTGTGACTGTGAGATTAGAACCAGTAGTAAGTGGTGAGATTTCCTCGTCTTGTGACTGTGAGATTAGAACCAGTAGTAAGTGGTGAGATTTCCTCGTGTTGTGACTGTGAGATTAGAACCAGTAGTTAGTGGTGAGATTTCCTCGTGTTGCGATTGTGAGATTAGAACCAGTAGTAAGTGGTGAGATTTCCTCGTCTTGTGACTGTGAGATTAGAACCAGTAGTAAGTGGTGAGATTTCCTCGTCTTGTGACTGTGAGATTAGAACCAGTAGTAAGTGGTTAGATTTCCTCGTCTTGTGACTATGGGAACCAGTAGTAAGTGGTGAGATTTCCTCGTCTTGTGACTGTGAGATTAGAACCAGTAGTAAGTGGTGAGATTTCCTCGTCTTGTGTCTGTGAGATTAGAATCAGTAGTAAGTGTTGAGATTTCCTCGTCTTGTGACTGTGAGATTAGAACCAGTAGTAAGTGGTGAGAGTTCCTCGTGTTGTGACTGTGAGATTAGAACCAGTAGTTAGTGGTGAGATTTCCTTGTCTTGTGACTGTGAGATTAGAACCAGTAGTAAGTGGTGAGATTTCCTCGTCGTGTGACTGTGAGATTAGAACCAGCAGTAAGTGATGAGATTTCCTCGTCTTGTGTCTGTGAGATTAGAACCAGTAGTTAGTGGTGAGATTTCCTCGTCTTGTGACTGTGAGATTAGAACCAGTAGTAAGTGGTGAGATTTCCTCGTCTTGTGACTGTGAGATTAGAACCAGCAGTAAGTGATGAGATTTCCTCGTCTTGTGTCTGTGAGATTAGAACCAGTAGTTAGTGGTGAGATTTCCTCGTCTTGTGACTGTGAGATTAGAACCAGTAGTAAGTGGTGAGATTTCCTCGTCTTGTGACTGTGAGATTAGAACCAGTAGTAAGTGGTGAGATTTCCTCGTCTTGTGACTGTGAGATTAGAACCAGTAGTAAGTGGTGAGATTTCCTAGTCTTGTGACTGAGATTAGAACCAGTAGTAAGTGGTGAGATTTCCTCGTCTTGTGACTGTGAGATTAGAACCAGTAGTAAGTGGTGAGATTTCCTAGTCTTGTGACTGAGATTAGAACCAGTAGTAAGTGGTGAGATTTCCTAGTCTTGTGACTGTGAGATTAGAACCAGTAGTAAGTGGTGAGATTTCCTCGTCTTGTGACTGTGAGATTAGAACCAGTAGTAAGTGGTGAGATTTCCTAGTCTTGTGACTGTGAGATTAGAACTAGTAGTAAGTGGTGAGATTTCCTCGTGTTGCGATTGTGAGATTAGAACCAGTAGTAAGTGGTGAAATTTTCTCGTGTTGTGACTGTGAGATTAGAACCAGTAGTAAGTGGTGAGATTTCCTCGTGTTGCGAATGTGAGATTGGAACCAGTAGTAAGTGATGAAATTTCCTCGTCTTGTGACTGTGAGATTAGAACCAGTAGTAAGTGGTGAGATTTCCTCGTCTTGTGACTGTGAGATTAGAACCAGTAGTAAGTGGTGAGATTTACTCGTCTTGTGACTGTGAGATTAGAACCAGTAGTAAGTGGTGAGATTTCCTCGTCTTGTGACTGTGAGATTAGAACCAGTAGTAAGTGGTGAGATTTCCTCGTCTTGTGACTGTGAGATTAGAACCAGTAGTAAGTGGTGAGATTTCCTCGTCTTGTGACTGAGATTAGAACCAGTAGTAAGTGGTGAGATTTCCTTGTCTTGTGACTGTGAGATTAGAACCAGTAGTAAGTGGTGAGATTTCCTCGTCTTGTGACTGTGAGATTAGAACCAGTAGTAAGTGGTGAGATTTCCTCGTCTTGTGACTGAGATTAGAACCAGTAGTAAGTGGTGAGATTTCCTCGTCTTGTGACTGTGAGATTAGAACCAGTAGTAAGTGGTGAGATTTCCTAGTCTTGTGACTGAGATTAGAACCAGTAGTAAGTGGTGAGATTTCCTAGTCTTGTGACTGTGAGATTAGAACCAGTAGTAAGTGGTGAGATTTCCTCGTCTTGTGACTGTGAGATTAGAACCAGTAGTAAGTGGTGAGATTTCCTAGTCTTGTGACTGTGAGATTAGAACTAGTAGTAAGTGGTGAGATTTCCTCGTCTTGTGAATGTGAGATAAGAACCAGTAGTAAGTGGTGAGATTTCCTCGTGTTGCGATTGTGAGATTAGAACCAGTAGTAAGTGATGAGATTTCCTCGTCTTGTGACTGTGAGATTAGAACCAGTAGTAAGTGGTGAGATTTCCTCGTCTTGTGACTGTGAGATTAGAACCAGTAGTAAGTGGTGAGATTTCCTCGTCTTGTGACTGAGATTAGAACCAGTAGTAAGTGGTGAAATTTTCTCGTGTTGTGACTGTGAGATTAGAACCAGTAGTAAGTGGTGAGATTTCCTCGTGTTGTGAATGTGAGATTGGAACCAGTAGTAAGTGATGAAATTTCCTCGTCTTGTGACTGTGAGATTAGAACCAGTAGTAAGTGGTGAGATTTCCTCGTCTTGTGACTGTGAGATTAGAACCAGTAGTAAGTGGTGAGATTTCCTCGTCTTGTGACTGTGAGATTAGAACCAGTAGTAGGTGGTGAGATGTCCTCGTCTTGTGACTGTGAGATTAGAACTAGTAGTAAGTGGTGAGATTTCCTCGTCTTGTGACTGTGAGATTAGAACCAGTAGTAAGTGGTGAGATTTCCACGTCTTGTGACTGTGAGATTAGAACCAGTAGTAAGTGGTGGGATTTCCTCGTCTTGTGACTGTGAGATTAGAACCAGTAGTAAGTGGTGAGATTTCCTCGTCTTGTGACTGTGAGATTAGAACCAGTAGTAAGTGGTGGGATTTCCTCGTCTTGTGACTGTGAGATTAGAACCAGTAGTAAGTGGTGAGATTTCCTCGTCTTGTGACTGTGAGATTAGAACCAGTAGTAAGTGATGAGATTTCCTCGTCTTGTGACTGTGAGATTAGAACCAGTAGTAAGTGATGAGATTTCCTCGTCTTGTGACTGTGAGATTAGAACCAGTAGTAAGTGGTGAGATTTCCTCGTGTTGTGACTGTGAGATTAGAACCAGTAGTAAGTGATGAGATTTCCTCGTCTTGTGACTGTGAGATTAGAACCAGTAGTTAGTGATGAGATTTCCTCGTCTTGTGACTGTGAGATTAGAACCAGTAGTTAGTGATGAGATTTCCTCGTCTTGTGACTGTGAGATTACTCTTTGCAGCAAAACATTGTAGACATCCTACATCAAAACATTGTTGTAAAAAAATTATTTTGTTTGTAGCTGAAGGTAGTATGATCTGTGCAAAACAGTGTAAAGATGGGAATTCATCTGCTGGAGATATAGCAACATTGAAGTCGCCAGTCTTTCTTCTGGAAACCACTGAAGAGATCTCTGTTACATTCTTTTTCCGAATGCATGGTGATTCCGTTGGCAGTCTGGAGGTTTATCTAGAGTCTGAATCTGAACAAGCTCCTCAACAGCTCTTTACAGCCAGAGGTAGCCATGGAGACAAGTGGTATGAAGTCTGCGCTAATATACCTGTGCCTAAGGTGAACAAGTTCATGACCTTGACAGGAAATGCGACCCACGGAGAAGGATGTTCTGCAGCTTATGCTTTTGATGACATTGGATTTCAATTTAACAAATGTCCAGGTAGGTTATACCTCTCAGTCTAGGTAAGTTATACCTGTCTATACCTGTCTAGGTAAGTTATACCTGTCTACACCTGTCTAGGTAAGTTATACCTGTCTAGGTAAGTTATACTTGTCTAGGTAAGTTATACCTGTCTATACCTGTCTAGGTAAGTTGTACCTGTCTACACCTGTCTAGGTAAGTTATACCTGTCTATACCTGTCTAGGTAAGGTATACTTGTCTAGGTAAGTTATACCTCTGTCTAGGTAAGTTATACTTGTCTAGGTAAGTTATACCTGTCTAGGTAAGTTATACCTGTCTATACCTGTCTAGGTAAGGTATACTTGTCTAGGTAAGTTATACCTCTGTCTAGGTAAGTTATACCTGTCTAGGTAAGTTATACCTGTCTAGGTAAGTTATACCTGTCTAGGTAAGTTATACCTGTCTAGGTAAGTTATACCTGTCTATACCTGTCTAGGTAAGTTGTACCTGTCTACACCTGTCTAGGTAAGTTATACCTGTCTAGGTAAGTTATACTGGTCTAGGTAAGTTATACTTGTCTAGGTAAGTTATACTGGTCTAGGTAAGTTATACTTGTCTAGGTAAGTTATACCTCTGTCTAGGTAAGTTATACCTCTGTCTAGGTAAGTTATACCTGTCTAGGTAAGTTATACCTCTGTCTTAGGTAAGTTATACTGGTCTAGGTAAGTTATACTGGTCTAGGTAAGTTATACCTGTCTAGGTAAGTTATACCTCTGTCTAGGTAAGTTATACCTCTGTCTAGGTAAGTTATACCTCTGTCTAGGTAAGTTATACCTCTGTCTAGGTAAGTTATACCTCTGTCTAGGTAAGTTATACTTGTCTAGGTAAGTTATACCTGTCTAGGTAAGGTATACTTGTCTAGGTAAGTTATACCTCTGTCTAGGTAAGTTATACTTGTCTAGGTAAGTTATTCCTCTGTCTAGGTAAGTTATACCTGTCTATACCTGTCTAGGTAAGTTATACCTGTCTAGGTAAGTTATTCCTCTGTCTAGGTAAGTTAAACCTGTCTATACCTGTCTAGGTAAGTTATACCTGTCTAGGTAAGCTATACCTGTCTATACCTGTCTAGGTAAGTTATACCTGTCTATGTAAGTTATACCTGTCTAGGCAAGTTATACCTGTCTATATTTGTCTAGATAAGTTATACCTGTCTAGATAAGTTATACCTGTCTAGATAAGTTATACCTATCTAGGTAAGCTATACCTGTCTATACCTGTCTATACCTGTCTAGGTAAGTTATACCTGTCTAGGTAAGTTATTCCTCTGTCTAGGTAAGTTATACCTATCTATACCTGTCTAGGTAAGTCATATCCCTGTTTAGGTAAGTTATACCTGTCTAGGTAAGTCATATCCCTGTCTAGGTAAGTTATACCTGTCTAGGTAAGTCATATCCCTGTCTAGGTAAGTTATACCTGTCTAGGTAAGTCATACCCCTGTCTATAGGTAAGTTATACCTCTGGTTGCATGGTGATTCCGTTGGCAGTCTGGAGGTTTATCTAGAGTCTGAATCTGAACAAGCTCCTTAACAGCTCTTTACAGCCAGAGGTAGCCATGGAGACAAGTGGTATGAAGTCTGCGCTAATATACCTGTGCCTAAGGTGAACAAGTTCATGACCTTGACAGGAAATGCGACCCACATGCTTTTGATGACATTGGATTTCAATTTAACAAATGTCCAGGTAGGTTATACCTCTCAGTCTAGGTAAGTTACACCTGTCTAGGTAAGTTATACTTGTCTAGGTAAGTTATACCTGTCTATACCTGTCTAGGTAAGTTGTACCTGTCTAGGTAAGTTATACCTGTCTAGGTAAGGTATACTTGTCTAGGTAAGTTATACCTCTGTCTAGGTAAGTTATACTTGTCTAGGTGAGTTATTCCCCTGTCTAGGTAAGTTATACCTCTGTCTAGGTAAGTTATACCTGTCTATACCTGTCTAGGTAAGTTATACCTGTCTAGGTAAGTTATACTTGTCTAGGTAAGTTATACCTGTCTATACCTGTCTAGGTAAGTTGTACCTGTCTAGGTAAGTTATACCTGTCTAGGTAAGGTATACTTGTCTAGGTAAGTTATACCTCTGTCTAGGTAAGTTATACTTGTCTAGGTAAGTTATACTTGTCTAGGTAAGTTATACTTGTCTAGGTAAGTTATACCTCTGTCTAGGTAAGTTATACCTGTCTATACCTGTCTAGGTAAGTTATACTTGTCTAGGTAAGTTATACCTCTGTCTAGGTAAGTTATACCTGTCTATACCTGTCTAGGTAAGTTATACCTGTCTAGGTAAGTTATACTTGTCTAGGTAAGTTATACCTCTGTCTAGGTAAGTTATACCTCTGTCTAGGTAAGTTATACCTGTCTATACCTGTCTAGGTAAGTTGTACCTGTCTAGGTAAGTTATACCTGTCTAGGTAAGGTATACTTGTCTAGGTAAGTTATACCTGTCTAGGTAAGGTATACTTGTCTTGGTGAGTTATTCCTCTGTCTAGGTAAGTTATACCTCTGTCTAGGTAAGTTATACCTCTGTCTAGGTAAGTTATACCTGTCTAGGTAAGTTATTCCTCTGTCTAGGTAAGTTATACCTGTCTATACCTGTCTAGGTAAGTTATACCTGTCTAGGTAAGTTATACCTGTCTATACCTGTCTAGGTAAGTTATACCTGTCTAGGTAAGTTATACCTCTGGTTGACCTCAGTAAGGGATGGATGTATATTGTTTGACCCAGATGTTGTTGACCTCAGTAAGGGATGGATGTATGTTGTATGACCCAGATGTAGTTGACCTCAGTAAGGGATAGATGTATGTTGTTTGACCCAGATGTTGTTGACCTCAGTAAGGGATGGATGTATGTTGTATGACCCAGAAATAGTTGACCTCAGTAAGGGATAGATGTATGTTGTTTGACCCAGAAATAGTTGACCTCAGTAAGGGATGGATGCATATTGTTTGACCCAGATGTTGTTGACCTCAGTAAGGGATGGATGTTTGTTGTATGACCCAGAAATAGTTGACCTCAGTAAGGGATAGATGTATGTTGTTTGACCCAGATGTTGTTGACCTCAGTAAGGGATGGATGTATGTTGTATGACCCAGAAATAGTTGACCTCAGTAAGGGATAGGGGTATATTGTTTGACCCAGATGTTGTTGACCTCAGTAAGGGATGGATGTATATTGTTTGACTCAGTGGTTGTTGTCCTCAGTAAGGGATAGGGGTATATTGGTTGACCCAGTGGTTGTTGACCTCAGTAAGGGATAGGGGTATATTGGTTGACCCAGATGTTGTTGACCTCAGTAAGGGTTGGATGTATATTGTTTGACTCAGTGGTTGTTGACCTCAGTAAGGGATAGATGTATATTGTTTGACTCAGTGGTTGTTGTCCTCAGTAAGGGATAGGGGTATATTGGTTGACCCAGTGGTTGTTGACCTCAGTAAGGGATAGGGGTATATTGGTTGACCCAGTGGTGGTTGACCTCAGTAAGGGTTGGATGTATATTGTTTGACTCAGTGGTTGTTGTCCTCAGTAAGGGATAGGGGTATATTGTTTGACCCAGATGTTGTTGACCTCAGTAAGGGATGGATGTATGTTGTATGACCCAGAAATAGTTGACCTCAGTAAGGGATAGATGTATATTGTTTGACTCAGTGGTTGTTGACCTCAGTAAGGGTTGGATGTATATTGTTTGACTCAGTGGTTGTTGTCCTCAGTAAGGGATGGATGTATATTGTTTGACCCAGATGTTGTTGACCTCAGGTAGCACACCACAGTAAGACAGCCTGGCCATGGGCAATTTTTTTGTTAAGCAAATAACTCCTGTATTATGATATGTATAAAAAATGAAAAAATAAATGTACACTATAATTGGTATATCCAGTATGAAGTAGTACATACAGGCTTCACATTTATTAAAACAAAAATCAATAAATTGGTTCAGGATTTTAAATATCCGGATTTTCCGAACGTGTGTTTACACAGGAAATTTAGTTTCGCCTACAGCGCAAAATGGAAGCCCACAGAAAAGGTAAGAGAGCGGAAAAACTTAATTTACAACATATGTCCAAACAAGATTAATTCTGTCTTTGGGATAGAGATATTTAATTTTAAATAGGTTTCAGAAAAAAAATTGTGTAGAGAATTGTGCCATTTTGGGTCAAATATCATAATATTTTGCAATTTTTGAGAATTTTTTAAGCTGTTACCATGGTATTCACAGCTCTAAAAATCACAGAAAATATCAGTTTACTTATCCTTCAGAGCTCTATTAAAATTGCAAATGTTGTACAGATTTCAAATATATATACTTTATTAGAGGTTATATGTAAGGTTAACTGGCAATGTTTACATATCTAAAGCATGTGCCATATTTTTCAGAATTTGGCATTTTTACTGTACACTGCTACCTTATAAGGGCTGAAAAATTTTATTTTTTGGAAATTGTGCTTAATTATGCTTGATTAAGCTTCATTTTAGTTCATTATTGCTCAAAAATGCATAAAAACAATTTAAAACTTGTTTATTATCTGGCTTGTCATATTAGAGGAATCAAGGGAGGTAACTCGCATATTTACCCTTTTTAAGGGTGGGTTAATTAAGCATAATGTTAATGAGTCAGTGTAAATTGAAAAGATATTCTATGTTTTATAACAAACCCAAAATAACTTATTGGGTATCTAACAAACCATATAGACTGAATTCTGGTTTGTTTTACCTGATTTATTACCCCGTATCCATGGAAACTATGACAGTAAGTGTTATTTTTTGAAATATTGGGTGAAACCATTATTTTCAATTTATTTATACATTGGTAAGCATGTAATTTCAATTGATGGAGTGTACGGTTGATACAATATTGTCAATTATTGTCACTTCCTTCGGTAAAGCAGAAAAAATAGCATTTTCCGCATAAAATGGGATCAGCGGACACTTTCATATGATCATTGGTACATATCTGAATTACCGGGGTGGAAACAGATGACTGTGATGTCATAGGCATGACATTTTGAAATCTTGGATGTCATGTCATGATTTATCAGTTAGAATATTGCATGTGTTGCTAAGCTGAGGTTTGGAAAGGAATTTGGTTATTTATTATGACACCATTGAGTATTTATGACGTCATAGATACCATCTGATGACGTCATAGTTACTGATGACGTCATGGTAACTATGACGTCATATTACAAGGCTAAATTTGATAGTTGTATAGTATTTTTTGCTTGATTACATGCACAGAGACTCAAAGTACCACATTCAACTCAAAACACAACTTTATTCAAGAGATATAAGTAGGCTCACATATGGATT